>NC_061513.1:107349584-107395890 GCF_022539505.1 Lolium rigidum | reverse complement strand
TATTTCACTATCTCTTCGCCGAACTAGTGCACCTATTTGGTGTGTTGGGGACACAAGAGACTTCTTGCTTTGTGGTTGCAGGGTTGCATGAGAGGGATATCTTTGACCTCTTCCTCCCCGAGTTCGATAAACCTTGGGTATCCACTTAAGGGAAACTTGCTCGCTGTTCTACAAACCTCTGCTCTTGGAGGCCCAACACCGTCTACGAGAAAGGAGGGGGAACGTAGACATCAAGCACTTTTCTCGGCGCCGTTGCCGGGGAGGAAAGGTAAAAAGGTTCTCATACTACTGGTCCCGTGTAAAGTATTTTTCTCGGCGCCGTTGTGTGTGTGCTCAAAGCTATTTCCTTTAGATCCTGCAATTGCATCTTGTTGTTTCTTGTTTACACTAGTTTGGCATAATGTACAAGAGTGAGCTTCTTATTCTATTTCCTGATTTAAAACATGGATTGTTTGATGCGAAACTTAAAAAACCTATGAAATCTTATTTGCATGCCGGTAGTGATATTAGTATGAACGCTTTGAACACCATTGTTGATAATGATATAGAAAGTTCTAAGCTTGGGGAAGCTGGTTTGCATGATATTTTTAGTCCCCCAAGCATTGAGGAGAAAATTTTCTTTGATGATACTTTGCCTCCTATTTATGATGATTATAATGATAGTGGTCTCTTGGTGCCACCTACTATGGAGAGTAAATTTTGTTGTGATTATACTATGCCTCCTACACTTGATGAGAATAATAATGATAGCTACTTTGTTGAATTTGCTCCCACTACAACTAATAAAACCGATTATGCTTATGTTGGGAGTAGTAATAATTTTGTGCATGAGACTCATGATAAGAATGTTTCATTTGATAGTTATATTGTTGAGTTTGCTCATGTTGCTACTGAAAGTTATTATGAGAGGGGAAAATATGGTTGTGGAAATTTTCATGTTACTAAAACACCTCTCTATGTGCTGAAATTTTTGATGCTACACTTGTTTTATCTTCCTATGCTTGTTACTTTGCTCTTCATGAACTTGTTTATTTACAAGATTCCTATGCATAGGAAGCATGTTAGACTTAAATATGTTTTGAATTTTCCTCTTGATGCTCTCTTTTGCTTCGAATACTATTTCTTGCGAGTGCATCATTAAAACTGCTGAGCCCATCTTAATGGCTATAAAGAAAAAACTTCTTGGGAGATAACCCATGTGTTATTTTGCTACAGTACTTTGTTTTATATTTGTGTCTTGGAAGTTGTTTACTACTGTAGCAACCTCTCCTTATCTTAGTTTTGAGTTTTGTTGTGCCAAGTTAAGCCGTTGATAGAAAAGTAAGTACTAGATTTGGATTACTGCGCAGTTCCAGATTTCTTTGCTGTCACGAATCTGAGCCCACTGCCCTGCAGGAAGATCATAAAATTATGCCAATTTACGTGCATGATCCTCAGATATGTACGCAACTTTCATTCAATTTGAGCATTTTCATTTGAGCAAGTCTGGTGGCCTAATAAAATCCATCTTTACGGACTGTTCTGTTTTGACAGATTCTGCCTTTTATTTCGCATTGCCTCTTTTGCTATGTTGGATGAATTTCTTTGATCCATTGATGTCCAGTAGCTTTATGCAATGTCCAGAAGTGTTAAGAATGATTGTGTCACCTCTGAACATGTTAATTTTTATTGTCCACTAACCCTCTAATGAGTTGTTTCGAGTTTGGTGTGGAGGAAGTTTTCAAGGGTCAAGAGAGGAGGATGATATACTACGATCAAGGAGAGTGAAAGCTCTAAGCTTGGGGATGCACCCGGTGGTTCACCCCTGCATATATCAAGAAGACTCAAGCGTCTAAGCTTGGGGATGCCCAAGGCATCCCCTTCTTCATCGACAACATTATCGTGTTCCTCCCCCGAAACTATATTTTTATTCCATCACATCTTATGTGCTTTGCTTGGAGCGTCTGTTTGTTTGTTTCTATTTTTGTTTGTGTTTGAATAAATTGGATTACATCATGCTTGTGTTGGAGAGAGACACGCTCCGCTGGTTCGTATGAACACATGTGTTCTTAGCTTATAATATTCATGGCGAAGTTTCCTCTTCGTTAAATTGTTATATGGTTGGAATTGGAAAATGATACATGTAGTAATTGCTATAATGTCTTGGGTAATGTGATACTTGGCAATTGTTGTGCTCATGTTTAAGCTCTTGCATCATATACTTTTCACCCATTAGTGAAGAAATACATAGAGCATGCTAAAATTTGGTTTGCATAATTGGTCTCTCTAAGGTCTAGATAATTTCTAGTAAGGTGTTTGAACAACAAGGAAGACGATGTATAGTCTTATAATACTTGTAATATGTCTTTTATGTGAGTTTTGCTGTACTAGTTCATCCTTGTGTTTGCCTCAAACAACCTTGCTAGCCTAAACCTTGTATCGAGAGGGAATACTTCTCATGCATCCAAATACTTGAGCCAACACTATGCCATTTGTGTCCACCATACCTACCTACTACATGGTATTTCTCCGCCATTCCAAAGTAAATTGCTTGAGTGCTACCTTTAAACAATTCAAAATTTATTATCTCTTATTTGTGTCAATGTTTTATAGCTCATGAGGAAGTATGTGGTGTTTATCTTTCAATCTTGTTGGGCAACTTTCACCAATGGACTAGTGGCTTCATCCGCTTATCCAATAATTTTGCAAAAAGAGCCGGCAATGGGATTCCTAGTCCCAAATTAACAAACTAAAAATAGACACTCCTCCATGGTATGTGATTGTTGGACGGCACCCGAAGGATTCGGTTAGCCATGGCTTGTGTAAGCAAAGGTTGGGAGGAGTGTCATCATAATAAAACTAAAATAAAAAGGTACTCCTTCATGGTATGAGATTGTTGGCAGTGCACCCGAGGATTCGGTTAGCCATGGTTTGTGAAAGAAAGGTTGGAAGGAGTGCCACCCAAAAATAAAATAAAATGGGAGCCGCTCTTTGAAGGTTTGTCTGGCAAGGGGGTTAGAGTACCCGCTACCATTCGTTGACAACAACATACACCTCTCAAAACTTTATTTTTTTTGCTCTCTTTATGTTTTCAAAATCAAAGCTCTAGCACAAATATAGCAATCGATGCTTTCCTCTTTGAAGGACCATTCTTTTACTTTCATTGTTGAGTCAGTTCACCTATTTCTCTCCACCTCAAGAAGCAAACACTTGTGTGAACTGTGCATTGATTCTTACATATTTGCATATTGCATTTGTTATATTACTTTGCATTGACAATTATCCATGAGATATACATGTTATAAGTTGAAAGCAACCGCTGAAACTTCATCTTCCATTGTGTTGCTTCAATGCTTTTACTTTGAATTATTGCTTTATGAGTTAACTCTTATGCAAGACTTATTGATGCTTGTCTTGAAGTGCTATTCATGAAAAGTCTTTGCTATATGATTCAGCTTGTTTACCCATGTCATATACATTGTTTTGATCGCTGCATTCACTACATATGCTTTACAAATAGTATGATCAAGTTTATGATGGCATGTCACTCCGTAAATTATCTTTGTTATCGTTTTACCCGCTCGGGACGAGCGTAACTAAGCTTGGGGATGCCGATACGTCTCCAACGTATCGATAATTTCTTGTGTTCCATGCCACATTATTGATGTTATCTACATGTTTTATGCACACTTTATGTCATATTCGTGCATTTTCTCGGAACTAACCTATTAACAAGATGCCGAAGTGCCGCTCTCGTTTTCCGCTGTTTTTGGTTTCGTAAATCCTAGTAACGAAATATTCTCGAATCGGACGAAATCAACGCCAAAGTTCCTATTTTCATCGGAAGCATCCAGTAACACCCGGAAGGACCAGAGGGGGCCACAGGGCCACCAAACCCTAGGCCGGCGCGGCCGGAGGGGGCCGCGCCGCCCTATGGTGTGGCCCCCTGTCAGCCCTCCCGCGCCGCCTCTTCGCCTATATAAAGCCCCCGGATCGGAAAACCCGATACCAATTGACGAAACCCACGTAAACCCGCCGCAGCCGCCGCCATCGCGAAGCCAAGATCCGGGGGACAGGATCTCCGTTCCGGCACGCTGCCGGAGCGGGGAAGTGCCCCCGAAGGCTTCTCCATCGACACCGCTGCCATCTCCACCGCCATCTTCATCACCGCTGCTGCTCCCATGAGGAGGGAGTAGTTCTCCATCGAGGCTCGGGGCTGTACCGGTAGCTATGTGGTTCATCTCTCTCCTATGTAGTTCAATACAATAATCTCATGAGCTGCCCTATGATACGTCTCCAACGTATCGATAATTTCTTGTGTTCCATGCCACATTATTGATGTTATCTACATGTTTTATGCACACTTTATGTCATATTCGTGCATTTTCTGGAACTAACCTATTAACAAGATGCCGAAGTGCCAGTTCCTCGTTTTCTGCTGTTTTTGGTTTCAGAAATCCTAGTAACGAAATATTCTCGAATCGGACGAAATCAACGCCAAAGTTCCTATTTTCATCGGAAGCATCCGGAACACCCGGAAGGACCGGAGGGGGCCACAGTGGCCACCAAACCCTAGGCCGGCGCGGCCGGAGGGGGGCCGCGCCGCCCTATGGTGTGGCCCCCCGTCAGCCCTCCCGCGCCGCCTCTTCGCCTATAAGAAGCCCCCGGATCAGAAAACCCGATACCAATTGACGAAACCCACGTAAACCCGCCGCAGCCGCCGCCATCGCGAAGCCAAGATCCGGGGGACATGATCTCTGTTCCGGCACGCTGCCGGAGCGGGGAAGTGCCCCCGAAGGCTTCTCCATCGACACCGCTGCCATCTCCACCGCCATCTTCATCACCGCTGCTGCTCCCATGAGGAGGGAGTAGTTCTCCATCGAGGCTCGGGGCTGTACCGGTAGCTATGTGGTTAATCTCTCTCCATGTACTTCAATACAATGATCTCATGAGCTGCTTTACATGATTGAGATTCATCTCGAGTTTTGTATCACTACTATCCATGTGCTACTCTAGTGATTTGTTATTAAAGTAGTTTATTCCTCCTGCATGTGTGCAAAGGTGACAAGTGCGTGCACCGTGTTAGTACTTGGTTTATGCTATGATCATGATCTCTTGTAGATTATGGAGTTAACTATTGCTATGATAATATTGATGTGATCTATTCCTCCTACATATGCATGAAGGTGACAAGTGTGCATGCTATGCTAGTACTTGGTTTAGTCTCGTTGATCTATCTTACACTAAAGGTTACTTAAACATGAGCATTATTGTGGAGCTTGTTAACTCCGGCATTGAGGGTTCGTGTAATCCTACGCAATGTGTTCATCATCCAACAAAAGTGTAGAGTATGCATTTATCTATTCTCGTTATGTGATCAATGTTGAGAGTGTCCACTAGTGAAAGTGTAATCCCTAGGCCTTGTTCCTAAATACCGCTGAGTTACTACTCGCTGCGTTACTACCGCTGCGTTACTACCGCTACATTACTACCGCTTGTTTATTGTTTCTATCGCGTTACTATCGCTGCAATACCACCACCATCAACTACACGCCAAGCACTTTTCTCGGCACCGTTGCTACCGCTCATACTTATTTATACCACCCGTATTTCACTATCTCTTCGCCGAACTAGTGCACCTATTTGGTGTGTTGGGGACACAAGAGACTTCTTGCTTTGTGGTTGCGGTGGTTGCATGAGAGGGATATCTTTGACCTCTTCCTCCCTGAGTTCGATAAACCTTGGGTATCCACTTAAGGGAAACTTGCTGCTGTTCTACAAACCTCTGCTCTTGGAGGCCCAACACTGTCTACAGGAAAGGAGGGGGAACGTAGACATCACCCTACATGATTGAGATTCATATGATGATGCTTGTAATCTAGATGTCATTATGCTAGTCAAGTGAGTTTTACTTATGTGATCTCCGGAGACTCCTCGTCCCACGTGTGTAAAGGTGACAGTGTGTGCACCGTGTGGGTCTCTTAGGCTAGATTTCACAGAATACTTACTCATTGAATGACATAGTGAGGTGCTTATTTATATCTCTTTAAGATTGCAGCATGTTGTATCACAATTTATCCATGTGCTACTCTAGTGATTTGTTATTAAAGTAGTTTATTCCTCCCGCACGTGTGTAAAGGTGACAAGTGCGTGCACCGTGTTAGTACTTGGTTTATGCTATGATCATGATCTCTTGTAGATTATGGAGTTAACTATTGCTATGATATATTGATGTGATCTATTCCTCCTACATATGCATGAAGGTGACAAGTGTGCATGCTATGCTAGTACTTGGTTTAGTCTCGTTGATCTATCTTACACTCGAAGGTTACTTAAACATGAGCATTATTGTGGAGCTTGTTAACTCCGGCATTGAGGGTTCGTGTAATCCTACGCAATGTGTTCATCATCCAACAAAAGTGTAGAGTATGCATTTATCTCGTTCCGTTATGTGATCAATGTTGAGAGTGTCCACTAGTGAAAGTCTATTCCCTAGGCCTTGTTCCTAAATACCGCTGAGTTACTACCGCTTGTTTACTACTCGCTGCGTTACTACTGCCGAGTTACTACTCGCTTGTTTATCGTTTCTATCGCGTTACTATCGCCGCAATACCACCACCATCAACTACACGCCAAGCACTTTTCTCGCCACCGTTGCTACCGCTCATACTTATTTATACCACCTGTATTTCACTATCTCTTCGCCGAACTAGTGCACCTATTTGGTGTGTTGGGGACACAAGAGACTTCTTGCTTTGTGGTTGCAGGGTTGCATGAGAGGGATATCTTTGACCTCTTCCTCCCTGAGTTCGATAAACCTTGGGTATCCACTTAAGGGAAACTTGCTGCTGTTCTACAAACCTCTGCTCTTGGAGGCCCAACTCTGTCTACAGGAAAGGAGGGGGAACGTAGACATCAAGCACTAGCAGGAAAGTATTTCCGGAAGAAAACATTAAGCAATTCTTTTGGACTTTTAATAGAACTAGGTGGCAAACTATTATACCAAGTTTTAGCGTCATCCTTTAATGAGAATGGAAAGATTTTAGCAACAAAGTAAGTACGCTTCTTAACATCATCGAAAAACAAGCTACTCGTAGTAGATAACTCAGTCATGTGTTCAACAACACTTTCTTTTTCAGTACCACAAAAGGGTGTTTTCTCAACAATAGCTATATGAGATAGATCAAGAGAAAAATCATAATCTTTATCCTTAATGTTTATAGGCGGTGTGGCAAATTTAGGATCAGGAGACAATTTCTATCTAACAGTATGTTCTGCAAGCAACTTTTTAATTTTTCTTGCATCAGTAGTAGCATGGCATTTTCCAATAAAATCATCATCAAGTTCCACATAATCTTCATCAAGATCATCACTAGAGTATTCAAGTTCAGGTGAATTAACAGGTGTAGTAACATCAGGAGTTTCAGTATTTTCAATTTGTCTAGACCTAGCAATTGTAGCATCTAGAAAAGTTCCCAATGAACCACTATCATCAAGCACAGCAGAAGCATCATCAATATTATAAGAGGAATTTTCAGATTCAGCAGAAGTACCAACATTTGAAGCTTGTGGTGGTGAAACAAGTTTACTTATCACAGATGGTGAATCAAGAGCAAGCAGAGGTACTCGTAGTTGTACCTTTTCTTGTAGTGGATGGTAATATGGCGACCTTAGTATCGCGAGTTTTACCCATGATGGAGAATTTGCAGCGAACAATATCAATCCAAGTGAACTTCCAAATAAAGCTATGCTCCCGGCAACGGCGCCGTGAAAATAGTCTTGATGACCCACAAGTATAGGGGATCGCAACAGTCTTCGAGGGAAGTATTACCCAATTTATTGATTCGACACAAGGGGAGACAAAGAATACTTGAAAGCCTTAACAACGGAGTTGTCAATTCAGCTGCACTGGAAACAGACTTGCTCGCAAGAGTTTATCGAGTAGTAACAGTTTTATAGTAGTAGCAGTAGTGAAATAACAACAGCAGAGTAACAAAGACAACGAGTGATGATTATAGTAAACAAGCAGGATTAAAATACTCGTAGGCACGGGGACGGATGACGGGCGTTGCATGGATGAGAGAAACTCATGTAACAATCATAGCAGGGCATTTGCGTGATAATAATAAAACGGTATCCAAGTACTAATCAATCAATAGGCATGTGTTCCAATTATAGTCGTACGTGCTCGCAATGAGAAACTTGCACAACATCTTTTGTCCTACCAGCCGGTGGCAGCCGGGCCTCAAGGGAAACTACTCGGATATTAAGGTACTCCTTTTAATAGAGTACCGGAGCAAAGCATTAACACTCCGTGAACACATGTGATCCTCACATCGCTACCATTCCCTCCGGTTGTCCCGATTTCGTCACTTCGGGGCCATTGGTTCCGGACAGCGACATGTGTATACAACTTGCAGGTAAGACCATAAACAATGAATATCATGATGAAATAATAACATGTTCAGATCTGAGATCATGGCACTCGGGCCCTAGTGACAAGCATTAAGCATAACAAGTTGCAACAATATCATAAAAGTACCAATTACGGACACTAGGCACTATGCCCTAACAATCTTATGCTATTACATGACCAATCTCATCCAATCCCTACCATCCCCTTCGGCCTACAGCGGGGGAATTACTCACACATGGATGGGGGAAACATGGCTGGTTGATGGAGAGGCGTTGGCGGTGATGGCGGCGATGATCTCCTCCAATTCCCCGTCCCGGCGGAGTGCCAGAACGGAGACTTCTGGCTCCCGAGACGGAGTTTCGCGATGTGGCGGCGTTCTGGCTGGCGACTTCGACTTCTTCCCGTGCGTTTTTAGGTCGAGGCGAATAAGTAGTCCGAAGGAGGGCGTCGGAGGCCGGCCGAGGGGGCCACACCATAGGGCCGCGCGGGCCCCCCCTAGGCCGCGCCGCCTTATGGTGTGGGGCCCTCGGGCCTCCACTTGAATTGTCCTTCTGGCTCCGTCAGTATTCTGGGAAAATAGGGCCTTTCATCAAAATCCCGAGGTTTTTCCTGAAAGTTTGATTTCTGCACAAGAACGAGACACCACAACAGTTCTGCTGAAAACAGCGTTAGTCTGTGTTAGTTGCATCCAAAATACACAAATTAGAGGCAAAACAATAGCAAAAGTGTTCGGGAAAGTAGATACGTTTTGGACGTATCAAGCATACGTAATGAATGCAGTGATCAAAACAATGGTAATGACATGAGTAAACAAATGAATCATAAAGCAAAGACTTTTCATGGATAGTACTTTCAAGACAAGCATCAATAAGTCTTGCATAAGAGTTAACTCATAAAACAATAAATCAAAGTAAAGGTATTGAAGCAACACAAAGGAAGATTAAGTTTCAGCGGTTGCTTTCAACTTGTAACATGTATATCTCATGGATATTGTCAATGTAAAGTAATATAAGAAGTGCAATATGCAAGTATGTAGGAATCAATGCACGGTTCACACAAGTGTTTGCTTCTTGAGGTGGAGAGAGATAGGTGAACTGACTCAACATAAAAGTAAAAGAAAGGCCCTTCGCAGAGGGAAGCATTGATTGCTATATTTGTGCTAGAGCTTTGGTTTTGAAAACATAATAGAGAGCATAAAAGTAAAATTTTGAGAGGTGTTTGTTGTTGTCAACGAATGGTAGTGGGCACTCTAACCCCCTTGCCAGACAAACCTTCAAAGAGCGGCTCCCATGAATTATTTTTATTTTTGGGTGGCACTCCTTCCAACCTTTCTTTCACAAACCATGGCTAACCGAATTCTCGGGTGCCTGCCAACAATCTCATACCATGAAGGAGTGCCTTTTTATTTTAGTTTTATTATGATGACACTCCTCCCCACCTTTGCTTTCTCAAGCCATGGCTAACCGAATCCTTCGGGTGCCGTCCAACAATCACATACCATGGAGGAGTGTCTATTTAGGTTAATTAATTTGGGACTCGGGAATCCCATTGCCAGCTCTTTTTGCAAAATTATTGGATAAGCGGATGAAGCCACTAGTCCATTGGTGAAAGTTGCCCAACAAGAATGAAAGATAAACACCACATACTTCCTCATGAGCTATAAAACATTGACACAAATCAGAGGTGATAAATTTTGAATTATTTAAAGGTAGCACTCAAGCAATTTACTTTGGAATGGCGGAGAAATACCATGTAGTAGGTAGGTATGGTGGACACAAATGGCATAGTGGTTGGCTCAAGGATTTTGGATGCATGAGAAGTATTCCCTCTCGATACAAGGCTTAGGCTAGCAAGGTTATTTGAAACAAACACAAGGATGAACCGGTGCAGCAAAACTCACATAAAAGACATATTGTAAACATTATAAGACTCTACACCGTCTTCCTTTTTGTTCAAACTCTTTACTAGAAATTATCTAGACCTTAGAGAGACCAATTATGCAAACCAAATTTTAGCAAGCTCTATGTATTTCTTCATTAATGGGTGCAAAGTATATGATGCAAGAGCTTAAACATGAGCACAACAATTGCCAAGTATCAAATTATTCAAGACATTTTAGAATTACTACATGTAGCATTTCCCGATTCCAACCATATAACAATGAACGAAGCAGTTTCAGCCTTCGCCATGAAAAATAAAAGCTAAGAACACATGTGTTCATATGAACCAGCGGAGCGTGTCTCTCTCCCACACAAGCATTTATTCAAACAAAAACAAAAACAAAAGCACACAGACGCTCCAAGTAAAGTACATAAGATGTGGCCGAATAAAAATATAGTTTCAAGAGAAGAAACCTGATAAGTTGTCGATGAAGAAGGGGATGCCTTGGGCATCCCCAAGCTTAGATGCTTGAGTCTTCTTGAAATATGCAGGGATGAACCACGGGGGCATCTCCAAGCTTAGACTCTTCACTCTTCTTGATCATAGTATATCATCCTCCTCTCTTGACCCTTGAAAACTTCCTCCACACCAAACTCGAAACAAACTCATTAGAGGGTTAGTGCATAATAAAAATTCACATGTTCAGAGGTGACACAATCATTCTTAACACTTCTGGACATTACATAAAGCTAATGGACATTAATGGAACAAAGAAATTCATCCACCATAGCAAAAGAGGCAATGCGAAATAAAAGGCAGAATCTGTCAAAACAGAACAGTCCGTAAAGATGGATTTTATTGAGGCACCAGACTTGCTCAAATGAAAATGCCCAAATTGAATGAAAGTTGCGTACATATCTGAGGATCACGCACGTAAATTGGCATATTTTTCTGATCTACCTACAGAGAGGCAGGTCGAAATTCGTGACAAAGAAAGAAATGCATATCTGCGCAGTAATCCAAATCTAGTATGAACCTTACTATCAAAGACTTTACTTGGCACAACAAAGCACAAAACTAAGATAAGGAGAGGTTGCTACAGTAGTAACAACTTCCAAGACTCAAATACAAAATAAAAATACTGTAGCAAAATAAACACATGGGTTATCTCCCAAGTTCTTTCTTTATAGCCATTAAGATGGGCTCGGCAGTTTTAATGATGCACTCGCAAGAAATAGTAGTTGAAGCAAAAGAGAGCATCAAGAGGCAAATTCAAAACAAATTTAAGTCTAACATGCTTCCTATGCATAGGAATCTTGTAAATAAACAAGTTCATGAAGAGCAAAGTAACAAGCATAGGAAGATAGAACAAGTGTAGCTTCAAAAATTTCAGCACATAGAGAGGCATTTTAGTAACATGAAAATTTCTACAACCATATTTTCCTCTCTCGTAATAACTTTCAGTGGCATCATGAGCAAACTCAACAATATAACTATCACATAAAGCATTCTTATCATGAGTCTCATGTATAAAATTATTACTCTCCACATAAGCATAATCAATTTTATTAGTTGTAGTGGGAGCAAATTCAACAAAGTAACTATCATTATTATCATCAAATATAAGAGGCATAGTATAATCATAACAAGCTTTATCCTCCATAGTAGGCGGCACCAAAAGACCACTATCATTATAATCATCATAAATAGGAGGCAAAGTATCATCAAAGAAAATTTTCTCCTCAATGCTTGGGGGACTAAAAATATCATGCTCATCAAAACCAGCTTCCCCAAGCTTAGAATTTTCCATATCATTATCAACAATGGTGTTCAAAACGTTCATACTAATATGTTACATAGGTTTTTTAATTTTCGCATCAAACCATCCATGTCCTAAATCAGGAAATAGAATAAGAAGCTCATTGTTGTCCATTATGCCCAACTAGTGTAAACAAGAAACAAAAAGATGCAATTGCAGGATCTAAAGGAAATAGCTTCGAGCACACACACAACGGCGCCAGAAAAGTACTTTACCTGGGACCGGAGTATGAGTGCCTTTTACCTTTCCCCCCCGGCAACGGCGCCAGAAAAGTGGCTAGTTGCCGGGGTCCGGTGTGTGTGTGCCGTTTACCTTTCCTCCCCGGCAACGGCGCCAGAAAAGTGCTTGATGTCTACTGGAGCTTCTATTCTTGTAGACAGTGTTGGGCCTCCAAGAGCAGAGGTTTGTAGAACAGCAGCAAGTTTCCCTTAAGTGGATCACCCAAGGTTTATCGAACTCAGGGAGGAAGAGGTCAAAGATATCTCTCTCATGCAACCCTGCAACCACAAAGCAAGAAGTCTCTTGTGTCCCCAACACACCTAATAGGTGCACTAGTTCGGCGAAGAGATAGTGAAATACAGGTGGTATGAATAAATGCGAATAGTAGCAACGGCACCAGAAAAGTGCTTTGCTGTCCAGGACTGGTGTGGTTGATGGTGGTAATATTGCAGGAAGTATAGATGCGATAGAAACGAAGTAAACAAACAGCGATAGCGATATTTAGGAACAAGGCCTAGGGATCATACTTTCACTAGTGGACACTCTCAACATTGATCACATAACGAGAATAAATAGATAGATGCTAGACTCTACACCCTCTTGTTGGATGATGCACACCACTAATCGTGTAGGATTACACGAACCCTCAATGCCGGAGTTAACAAGCTCCACAATATTCGATGTTCATATTTAAATAATCTTAGAGTGCATGACAGATCAACATAACCAAACCAAGTACTAACATAGCATGCACATTGTCACCTTCACACTACGAAAGGAGGCATAGATCACATCAATACCATCATAGCAATAGTTAACTTCATAATCTACAAGAGATCACAATCATAGCCTACGCCAAGTACTACACGATGCACACACTATCACCATTACACCGTGCAGGAGGAATAAACTACTTTAATAACATCACTAGAGTAGCACACAGATAAATTGTGATACAAAACACATTGCAATCATAAAGAGATATAAATAAGTACTTCACTATGCCATTCATAACAGTGAATAAGTATTATGTGAAATATAGCCTAAGAGACCCACACGGTGCACACACCGTCACCTTTACACACGTGGGACAAGGAGTCTCCAGGAGATCACATAAGTAAAATCCACTTGACTAGCATAATGACATCTAGATTACAAGCATCATCATATGAATCTCAATCATGTAAGGCAGCTCATGAGTTTATTGTATTGAAGCACATAGGAGAGAGATTAACCACATAGCTACCGGTACAGCCCCGAGCCTCGATGGAGAACTACTCCCTCCTCATGGGAGACAAGCAGCGTTGATGAAGATGGCGGTGGTGTCGATGGAGGAGCCTTCCGGGGCACTTCCCTGTCCCGGCGGCGTGCCGAACAGAGACTCCTGTCCCCCAGATCTTGGCTTCGCGATGGCGGCGGCTCTGGAAGGTTTTCTCTGGTTTCGTCGAACGTGTCAGGGTTTTCGCGACGGAGGCTTTAAATAGGCGGAAGGGCAAGGTCAGAGGGGGTCTGGGGCCACCAGACAGTAGGGCGGCGCGCCCCCCTCCCGGGCCGCGCCGCCACCATGTGTGGGCCCCCTGTGGCCCCTCTCTGACGGTTCTCGGGTGTTCTGGAAGCTCCCGGGGATTCTAAGATCTTCGGTGTTGATTTCGTCCGATTCCGAGAATATTTCCTTACTAGGATTTCTGAAACCAAAAACAGCAGAAAACGGGAACTGGCCCTTCGGCATCTCGTCAATAGGTTAGTTCCGGAAAATGCATAAATATGACATAAAGTATGCATAAAACATGTAGATATCATCAATAATGTGGCATGGAACATAAGAAATTATCGATACGTCGGAGACGTATCACTCCTCAATAGTAGGTGGACTGAAAATAACATAATCATCATATATTGGAGGCATAGTATTATCAAAGTAAATTTTCTCCTCCGTGCTTGGGGGACTAAAAATATCATGCTCATCAAAACCAACTTCTACAAGCTTAGACTTTTCCATAGCATTAGCAATAATGGTTGTTTGAAGAATTCATACTAATAACATTGCTACCAGCATGCAAGTAAAGTTCCATAGGTTTTTTTAATTTTATCTTCAAACACCTCATGTCCTAACTCAAGATAAATACTATAAAGCTCTCTAATTTTGTTGTTGTTTTCCATTAAGCCTAACTAGTGAAAATAAAAACAAGAAACAAAAGATGTAATTGCAGAATCTAAAAGAAATAACTTCGAGTACTCACCAGCAACTAAAAGACTTAGTAGGCTGAGGATGTGAGTACCTTTTATCTTACCTCCCCATTATAGGCGCCAGAAAAGATCTTGATGTCTACGCACGCTTCTATTCTTGTAGACAGTGTTGGGCCTTCAAGTGCAGATGTTTGTAGAACAGCGGGATATTTCCCTTAAGTGGGTCACGCAAGGTTTATCGAACTCAGAGAGGTAGAGGTCAAAGATATCCCTCTCAAGCAACCCTACAATTACGATACAAGAAGTCTCTTGTGTCCCCAACACACTCAATACACTTATCAGATGTATAGGTCTAGTTCGGCGAAGAGATAGTGAAATAAAAGTAATATGGATGATTATGAGTAGTAATTGCAATGTGAAATAAAAATAGCAGCATGCAAACATGTAGCAGAATTGATTGTAAAGGGTGTTTCAATGCTTGGAAACAAGGCCTAGGGATCATACTTTCACTAGTGGACTGCTTGTGACGGTAAAGCACACGTCCGTTGGGAACCCCAAGAGGAAGGTATGATGAGTACAGCAGCGAGTTTTCCCTCAGTAAGAAACCAAGGTTATCGAACCAGTAGGAGATGAAGGCCACGTGAAGGTTGTTGGTGAAGGAGTGTAGTGCGGCGCAACACCAGGGATTCCGGCGCCAACGTAGAACCTGCACAACATAATCAAAATACTTTGCCCCAACTTAACAGTGAGGTTGTCAATCTCACCGGCTTGCTGAAAACAAAGGATTAAACGTATGGTGTGGAAAATGATGTTTGCTTGCGTAAAACAAAAGAGAACAATGATTGCAATAGGTTGTATTTCAGATGTAAAAGAATGGACCGGGGTCCACAGCTCACTAGTGGTGTCTCTCCAATAAGATGAATAACATGTTGGGTAAACAAATTACAGCTTGGGCAATTGACAAATAGAGAGGGCATAACAATGCACATACATATCATGATGACTACTATGAGATTTACTTAGGGCATTACGACAAAGAACATACACCGCCATCCAAAGCATGCATCTATGCCTAAAAAGTCCACCTTCGGGTTAGCATCCGCACCCCTTCCAGTATTAAGTTGCAAACAACAGTACAATTGCATTAAGTACCGTGCGTAATGTAAACAATACAAATATCCTTAGACAAAGCATTGATGTTTTATCCCTAGTGGCAACAACACATCCACAAACTTAGAACTTTCGTCACTCGTCCTGCATTCAATGGAGGCATTAACCCACTATCTAGCATAAATACCCCCTCTTGGAGTTACAAGTATCAACTTGGCCGAGCCTCTACTAGCAACGGAGAGCATGCAAGATCATAAACAACACATATATGATAGATCGATAATCAACTTGACATAGTATTCCATATTTATCGGATCCCAACAAACACAACATGTAGCATTACAAATAGATGATCTTGATCATGATAGGCAGCTCACAAGATCTAAACATGATGGCATAATAGGAGAAGACAACCATCTAGTTACTGCTATGGACCCATAGTCCAAGGATGAACTACTCACGCATCAGTCCGGAGGTGGGCATGGTGATGTAGAGCCCTCCGGTGATGATTCCCCTCTCTGGCAGGGTGCCGGAGGAGATCTTCAGAACCCCCCGAGATGGGGTTGACGGCGGCGGCGTCTCTGGAACTTTTCTCGTATTTTGGCTCTCTCGGTACTAGGGTTTTCCGATACGAACGAATAAATAGGCGAAGGGGCAGCATCGGGGGAACAATGGGGTGGGCTCCCCACACCCCGGCGCGGCAGGAGGTGGGGTCGCGCCGCCCTATGGGGTGGCCCCCCTGCTGGCCTTCTCCGACTCTTCTTCGATCTTCTTGAACACTCCGTGGAAAATAGGGCCTCGGGCTTTTGTTTCGTCCAATTCCGGGAATATTTGTAAACTAACTTTTCTGAAACCAAAAGCAGCAGAAAACAGGAACTGGCACTGTGGCATCTTGTTAATACGTTAGTCCCAGAAAATGCATAAAAACATTATAAAGTGTGAGTAAAACATGTAGGTATTGTCATAAAACTAACATGGAACATAAGAAATTATAGGTACGTTGGAGACGTATCATGGACACTCAACAATGATGCCATAATCGAATACATAGATATTATCACTTCACTATGCTACTCTGACCCACTCTCCGATTTGATAACAAACACAAATTCACTGCGTAAGGTTGCATAAGCATTCCTTGAAGTTTGCAATCCCAATCTATGAACGCCCCACACTATCACCTTGAGCATACAAAGATGGTACTAACTAGACACCACAATTCATAAGTATTTCTGTAAATTAAGCTTAAGAAATAAACAAGGTGTGCACACTGTCTCCTTCACACCGTTGGACAAGATGTCCCCGGAGATCACATAATAAACCACTTGAGTAGCATAATAGTTGAAGAATAACATCTACATATTTAACTAGATTACAAAGCTCATGATCATATAAAGATCATACATGGAGAGATAGATAGACCACATAGCTACCGGTAAAGCCCTAAGCCTCGGGGAAGAACTACTCACTCCTCATTGTAGGAGTCAACAACGGCGATGAAGATGGTGATGGAGTCGATGGAGATGGCTCCGGGGGCAATTCCCCATCTCGGCAGGGTGCCAGAACAGAGACTTCTATCCCCCGGATCTTATCTTCAGCGACGGCGGAGGTACGGAACTTTTCTGGAACAGAGGCTGATTGATTTATGGTTTTCGCATCGGGAGGCATCTTATAGGCGGAAGGGAGAGGTCGGTGGAGGCCAGGGCGCCCACACCTACCCTAGGCACGGCCAGGGCCTAGGCCGCGCCTAGGGGTGGTTTGGCTGCCCTGTTGCGCCTCTTCGATCCCCCTTTTGACTTCGTCTTTGTTACGGTAAAATATTGATTTCGGCTTTTGTTTCGTCCAATTTCAAGAATATTTCCTGTACAAGTTTTCTATAACCAAAAACAACAAAAATCAGGGAACTGACACTTTGGCATCTTGTCAAAAGGTTAGTGCCGGAAAATGTATAAAAGTGTAACGAAGTGTAAGCAAAACATAGTGGAATTGGTGTAAAACAAACATGGAGCATGAAAAATTATAGATACGTTTGCGACGTATCACACATTGGCACTCATCAGGTTATGGAGACCCTCAACGGAATCGATACATTCAGAGTGTGTTTGGTAGGTTGGCTCTCCTCAGATATTCCCACCTCATCCCACTATATCTTGTTTGTTAGGTTGGGTCGTGTGCCTTCAGCTATGCCTACTTCATACAAAAACAGTCCCTCAGCCATGCCGAGTTGAGAAGATGAAATCGAGCTTCACAAGTGAACCGAGCTGAGTTCGTCCCGCTTCGGCCCGACAGGGGTCACCGGGCCCAACGCCTTTATCTCTCCATCCCCCCCCCCCCCCCAGATCCATCTCGCCATCTCTCTCGCTCCCGTCAAACTGCCTACCTTTATCTCTCCATCCAATCCCCCCCCCCAGATCCATCTCGCCATCTCTCTCGCTCCCGTCAAACTGCCTAGCCGTCGCCCCGTTCGGCCTTCTCCGAAGCTCCACACCGACAATCGAGCATGTCGTAGGCCGCGCCACCTCTCCCAGGCATCAAGCAGCAGGAGGAGCCTGACCTCGTCCGCCATGGAGCAACAGGAGGAGCTCGGTCTCGTCAGCCATGGAGCAGCAGGGCAGCTCTCCACCGCTTGCGCGCGGAGCGGTATGGTCTCGGCCAGTCCGCCTTCTGGCGGTGGCTCCTATCGCTGGCGGCGCCCGGCAGCGGCTCCTCTCGCCGACAGCGGCACCGGAATCCGAGCCCAACGCTTCAAGGAACCCGATTGCTTTTCTATTTTCTATTCAGGGACCTGATTGCTTTTCTGTTTTGTATTGAAGGACCTAATTGCTTTTTTTTTTTGCATGACATGGCTCAAGTCATACAAGACACCAAACAGGATCTCAGCTGAGCTGAGCTCAGCTCTTACAACATACCAAACACAGCAAAATAAAACACACTTGTATCAGTTTGACATAGCTTGACTCAGCTTCTATGAGGTAAGATAGTCTAACCAGGCTACCAAACACACCCTCACTTGCTATCTTGGAGGTGTCGGCGAGTGTTCTCTGACTTCCGGTGCTTCTTGGTGTTAATAGTGCGCACTGATCCTAAACCTTTGAAACATCACTGCGAAATTGACGTGTCGATGGTACCATACACGGTTCTTAATAGGTTGCTGCGTGCGACTGTCGGATAATGTGTCGATCTGGTTCGGCGCTTCACGTCAGCCGATCACTTCAGCACAGATCCAGTGTCAAACCAATCCTGATGTCCTTTCAAGAACAACATATGCCGCGTAATCTTCACTGGGGCAGGACGAAAGCTTCAATGTTGGCACTGCTAAGCACTGTGTCACACTGTGGTTCAGTTCATTTACCTGCTGTACTGTCTCTGCTCCATCCATTTATCAATCTGAATGTACGAATCTGAAGGTCGACAGTTTCACTTCACCCTCTTCTATGCCATTGACTTCGTGATCCACAAAAACTTAAACTGCGCCTGGACCATTATAACACTTTAGCAACTGAATATGTACACAACTTGGATAACTATCTGAAATTTGGAGACTATCGATCGTATTTCACACTCTCCATCTGATGGGTCACCACATCCTGTCCAAGTAGTAATCCCTGGCCGCCTCCTCGATGAGACCGGAGTAGCCCTTGAGCGTGGCTTCCGAGAGGTAACCGCTCTGCATACGCTTGGACGCCGACCTCCTCGACCCTGCTGGGGACGTCAGGCTCGCCCTCGCCGCCTCGGCCGGCTGCCTGGGCGCGCTATGGCACCGCGTCTTCGCCGCCGACGAGGCCGTGCCCCCCATGTAGCGCGGGCTCGCGAGCAGGTCCCGGTGCCAGAGCGGCCGCGGCGTCAGCCCGTCCACGCTCTTGGCCGGCGAGTCGTACGCGTACGCTGGTTCGGGGCCGCTGAATCGGGGCGTGTTCTGCGCCGTCCTGGCTTGCCTGACGGGTTCACGCTCGTGGTGCCGCCGGGTGGACAGTCGCTGGGGCTGCTTGACGGACAGCGGCGCCAGGTCCGCGGCGAGGCGGGCCGACGAGCGATCGGGCGTGTACCGGCCGCTGGCGATCCGGGTGGACCGGGAGCGGAGGTGGCACGTGTCCATCTCCACGATCCGCGGGCTGCGCTCGTAGTTGGAGTCCGTGCTGTCGGACAGCCTCCGCCGGTGCGCTGCCTTCGCCGGTGACGGCGATGGCTTCGTCCGGACATCCTCCGTGACGATCCTCTCCTGCATTGCAAAGTGCGTCAAACTCAAGATCCATTCGTTCGTCCATGTCAGATAACTGCAAAGGTTATAGTTTGAGGCAAAATGACCGACTTGTTCCATTGATCTCCGATAGGAAGCTCGCTTGACGGCGTACGAATCTGCCTGCAGCCGCATGAGCGCCTGCAGCCTGTGCAAAGTCGTGGCGGCCTGTTTCCTCACGAGGTAGCCTCGGACCAGAGCCTGCAGCTTGACGAGTGATCTGAGCGCGCGAAGCGCTTTCCTAGCCTGAAGTCAGCGAAGATTCGAAATCATCATAAACCCAAACAAAATAAGATGCAGTGGACGACGAAGGACTAAAGAAGTGTGGACAACTTTTTTTTTACATGATCAGAGATTCAAAGTTTAAATAAAACCAAACAACTTGCAAATTGCAATGGACGACGGCATATAGAACTGCGGTTTAGGCAGCTAGGCCTATGTCACGCTGCGCAATCAGTATTCAGTAACCACTGCACTGACACCAAACGGGAAGTTTATTAATATACGCACAAGTCGCTGGCGAAGCAGAGTGAACAAGCAGTAGGCATCCGATCAACGTGCGGAATTTGCAGAGGAATAGAGAAGTGTTAATAACTGCCAATCATGGATGGAAAGGAGCAGCGATGACATATTGACATCACGCACAGCGATGCCTAGCCTACTTAGCCAAATATAAAGTAGAGAGAGGAACTGACGGATGACGCATCTAGCATAAACAGTGTGAAACTATCCACTAAAACAGAAGTTAGGAGAATCTGGACCTGCGCATCGTTATAAACAAATTGAATTGCGCATTCGAACTGGGCAAACCGTTTGAGTACGAACAAACAGCATCAACATATCGAAAGCAGAACGATCGTGGCAGATCTGTTAAGCCGTATGAGCTAGAAGAAGCAGCAAGAAAACATGAACATTTCGAAACCAGAAAGATCAACGTGCAGATTTTGAACAGGGACAGAGGAAGTGTTAACAACTAGCAACTGCCAATCATGGATGTAAAAAGGAGCAGCAGTGACATCACATACAGCGATGTCTGGCCTACTTAGCCAAGTATTAAGTACAGAAAGGAACTGACGGATCTAGCATAAACAGGGTGCAAATAGTGCGCAGACGGTGTGAAACAGTACAAGACAAGAGACTCAATCTGGAATTCTGCATCGTTGTAACCAAATATAATTGCGCATTAGAACTGTTTGAAACAGCAAGAATACATGAACGTATATGGAAACCAGAGAGATCGATCATACCAGGTAGCCTCTGAAGGCCTTCTGAACCACGACGGCGGCCTCCTCCTCGCGCGCTCCACCGACGCAACGGCACGGCCTGACCGCGGCGGCGAGAGCCACCCCCGAAGGCCGCGGCTTCCCGCCGTCAGCTCCGCTTTTCCTCTGCTTCACGAAGCTCCACCTGCTCGTCTCCTTCTCCGCCGCGTCGTGCCAGTCGGGCTTGACGCCGCCGTGTCCTTCCTTGGTGCCCGTCAAGAGCTTCTTGAGCCATCTCATGGCACGCCCCATCCCCTCTCCGCGCCGACTCTCTGCAGACGTACACGGCCGCGAGGGAGAGAAGAAACCTAGGAAGACGAGCAAAATCTCGGAAGGAGTTCAGAAGGGGAAGCAGCGCGTCCGGCTCGAGGGAGAGCTAGAGGGGGGTTTTGGAGACAATCAATCAGGGGAGAAATAAACGCACGGCCGTCTATATACAGCTTTGCCAGCGATGAAAAAAAGGAAACGGCTGCGAAATCAAGGAGAAATGACCGGGATACGGGAAGCAGAAGGTTTGAAGAAGAAGGAAAGGGAAATGCTCGGAAGTCCACCCTCTACTTTGAGCAAGGCACGAGATTACAGCAAGAAATTAACTTTGCAGGGGCGGAAGCGGCGAAGTCTACGTGAAATCCAGCCCAGAAGAGGAAAGAAAGTCGGGTAGAGGAGGGAAGGAGGGGTGTCGCCGAGAAACTTTGCAGCGCATCAACCTCGAACGGGTAACCGCCCCAACCGTAGCGGCGGTGGGGTGATTAGCAGGGAAGAGATAGAGGCTAGAGGGACCAAAGTGACGCATGGGTTCTTCTTCTACCTCGGTAGTCGACGCGGTCGGTCGCGCCACCAGCTCACTCACCAAAGATTCCTCCTCCTTGCTCCACACCCGATCGAGTCAGACTCGCCACCGAGGAAGGCAACAAAGAGCTCGGACCAAAATTCCACTCAAATACTCCTGCACTGCACGAGCATGATGACGCGAGAGAAAGAAACATCAAGCGGCGGTGCTAGACCAGGGAGAGGGAGACGACTGGCAGTACACGGCAAGACACAATGAACACTAGCACGGTAGCTTCTCGGGAGTATCGGGACCATGCACACGAAGCAACGTACGTACATGGATCGGTGGTGACCAGTTAGCCGATCGAGTGTTCTGCGCGTCGGCATTCGGTGCTGGACCGCGGTGTACTGAGCTGCGGAGGCTATCTTCACCGGCCCGATGTAAATGGGTAGGGGTTTGTTTGTGTCAAAGCAGATAGGGAGCCTAAAGCCTCAGCTCGACGCATGGTGATCATCGTGCCCGCGTCGATGTATTCACGGTCCATATTTGGATCGCAAGTGCGTCGACACCGATATAGTGCGGTGAGCATGCATCCTTCCCCCGTATCGCCTTTTGTGCGCCAGTACTAATAGATGATAGCGTTAACGGTTTTTGGTGTCGCGTTAATGGCGATGCCTCACCTACCGCATAACAGTACTGGCGCGGGAGGTACTGGGCTTACGTGTCAGGCATTGAAGGCAAAGGCAACGCGCCTGCTCTTTTAAGGGAAGCATGACGCATCCACTTCATCAGCCTTTCCATCGCCATGGGGAAAAGAATGGCCCTCCCACGACCACGATGCCAGCTCGTCTTGCAGCGGGAAGAGGAAGGAGCGGGACCGGCGCTACGTCCCGGTAGACCAAGCGTGGCGGCTGTTCGAGGAGGATCGCTCGGTTCCCTTGATGGATGTCAACCTGCCGGTGGGTTGGCTCCTCAACTCGTGGCGGGTGCCGTATCACGAGCGGCGCGACGAGATCCACCGTCGCCGCTTCATCCTCCTGCCGGATCCGCGCATGGATCCAGTTTTCTTCATTGACTCCTTCAACTAGCACACATTTGCGTTGTGGGCTTCTTCAACCGGGAGCAAGAAATTGGCCTAGACGAAGAAGGGGGAGGAGGATGAAGACGGAGACCACGACAACGAACTCTTCGACAACGGCGGTGTGCCTACTCCGCCCATCGGCATGAACCTGGAGGTCCAGCCAACGGACCTCGCGGAGGAAGAGGCGCTCGAGCTGGCCATCTCCTAGAGCCATGTGGACGAGCTAGCTAAGTGGCATGGTCTTGTTGTCTGTCTCAGGAAGGCCAGTCACCCCTCTAGTCGCCCTTGGGTGCAGCCAAGCGCACGCTGCCACCTCCTCACGCGCCAGCACCATCGCCACCGGTACGACAACTGGCATTGGCCTTGAGCGCCTCCGGTCTTCGTCGACCTCCTCGACACCGACGACGAGGAGTAGACGCCCATGACGTGAAGCCTAGATAAGATATTCTTTTTCAGTCCTTTTTTCCTTTTTTCGGAACTATGTAAGTTATTTTTCTATTACTAAAAATGATATTGGACAGGGTGTTTCTGCACCCAGGTGCATATGCACCCTTTATTTGAAATGCATATTAAACATATTTCCAAATGTTAAAAAAAATAAAAACAAAAATGCTTCGTGTATACCTTGATATGTTACATGTTCACAAAGTTGTTTCAGCAAAAACCGATATGTTTTGTGCCCTGTACTAAAAAGACAATTTTTTGGTGTTAAAATAGTCTATTTCTCGAGGCATTATTTGTCTTTTTTACACATGGTACAAAAATTGTTGGTTTTACGTGAAACTTTATGTGTACACATAGAACATGTCCCTCTACATGCTAAATTTTTTTCCTAAATTTTTTTACTTTTTAAAATATGTTTTATACATACCAGGTGCATGTGCACCCATGGTCAGTTTTGGTTTTCCGATTGCAAAAAAATCTATTAAAAAGTCGATCCAAGCAGACAAAACGTTCAAAAATAACTATTTTTATGTCTGGATGTGACAAAAACAAACATAAATGGACGCTCGCGCTCGCTGGAGATATCCTGATACTACTTTTTTTAGATGGGAGATATCCTGATACTGGTACGGTCTCTGCCGACTGATCACCGTTCGGCGGTACAGAGGACAGGACAAATGTTTTGAGGGTGTACTTGACGACGCCCACGATGCTCCCTTGTGCTCTTCCACTGTTCGGCAGACAGAACGGAGCCGAGATCGACATGGGAACGGGAGGAACCTGTACAGTTACCATACTTATAAAGTTATAAGAGCATCTCCAGTCGCGTCCCCCAAATCATCCCCCAAAGCGATTTGGGGCGCGCCGGACAAAAAAAGCGTTCCAGCCGCGTCCCCCAAAGCCCTTTTTTGTCCGGCGCGGCCCGATACGGTGTCCGGCGCCCCGAGCCCATCCCCGTCCCACAGGGGACGCTCCGGGGACGCCGGACACAACGAAAAGCGAGGCGGGGAGTGGCGGGGCCGACGCGTCGGCGGCACGGAAGGCTAAAACCCCGTCGCCTACCTTTGGTCAAGCGACGTTAATGGCGTCCCTGTTTTCCCCGGCGACGCAGGGGCGCGTCTCGTCGTGCATGGCCGCGTGGCCGTCCGCGCCGGAGTTATTGCGTGCAACCACCCGCTGCCGCCGCTGTTTTAAGACGCCCTCCAGTTATCGCCGCTCATCATAATCCTTCTCGTCGCCGCCGCCTCCCCCTTCCCGCATCCTCTACTCGCCGCTCAAAAAATGTCGTCCTCCCGCAAGATCGCCGCGGCGAACGGCTTCGGCCGCGGCAGCCTCACCGTGGCGGAGGCGTGGGCGCCGTACCACGCCCGGTATCCGGTCCCCGCCGGACGTGCGGGCTGCCAGCGGCCGGCGGCTGGAAGATGGCCGTGAACGGCATTGGCATCCCGCCGCCGCCGAAGCCAGACACGCAGCAATGGCGGGACGCCATCAAGGCCCGTCGGGCTCAACTCACCGCCGAGGAGCGGGCGGATCCGACATGGGCGGCCAAGGACAACGACGACTGGTGGACGACGTACTTCAAGGCCAAGTACGACGTCGAGCCGCACAGCGACCGACGGGCTCATCGGCGGGCCCAACAGCTGGAACAGGGAAGGCCGCGCCCGTGCTCGGGGCGTTCCGGGCGTACCCTCGAGAACGTCATCCGCGGCCTCCGCAACGGCGCTCCGCGGCCGGAGATGCCGTCGTCGCCGCCGCCTTCTCCTCAATGGCAGCCGAGGAGGACGACGTACTCGTCCTCCTCGCACTCTTCTTCCTCGGGGCCGGCGCGATCGACGCCGTCGTCCTCGTCGTACCGGTCGGCGCCGTATACCGTTCCCAAACGGGAGGTCAAGGAGGAGCCGGCGACGCCCGTCAACACGAGGCGTGGCGGTAGCGGCAGCGGGCGGCAGCAAGGGAGGCGCGGCGGCGCCCTCCTCATCCCGAGCCGGAGGTGAAGGAGGAGCCGGAGGAAGCGTCGCAGGCGGCGCTGCCGGCGGAGTACGAGCGGCAGCAGCGGCTCATCGCCGGCAGCGACGACCCCGAGGACTGCCTGGGGCTGCGGGCGGCGTTCTTGGCGTCCATGGACGACAAGGACGCTCGGAGGGGCGACCTGGACGCGGCGATCGCCATGTCCATCCGCGACTCCGGCAAGCCGCTGGTGGACCTCACCGACGACGGCGAGGCAGGACCAAGCGGCTTGGTGAAGGACGAGCCCGTGGACGAGCCCGTCGACGAGCGCGTCAAGCGGGAGGTCGTCACCGACGAGATGTACAACTTCCGGCAGCACTACGACGCCTCCGGCCGCCGCAAGTGGTTCTAGATTAGGTTTAGTTTTAAAGTTAGTCAAATTTCGTTCGAATCTATGTAAGTTTGGACGAATCTAATCGAATCTAGTCAAGTTTAAAATTTGCGAAATTTTGTTTGGGGGACGCGACTGGGGAGCGACGTCCCCCAAACGCGGCACGAACGAAACACGTCCCCCAAACGCTCAATCCGGCGCGGTTTGGGGGACGGTTTGGGGGACGCGACTGGAGATGCTCTAATGCGTCTAAGAGCATCTCCACCGGCGCTCCGGTAGCGGCCCCGATAGCATTTTGTGGGCTGACAACGAAAATGGCCTCGCACAGGTGCGCCCCAAACGGCGCCGGCAAATTTTGGAGCCCAATAAAATCGCCGGCAACCCGTGCTGGCCACTTCGCTAAGGGCGGGAATCGGGCGCGCCGGCACCTCGTGGCACATCTGAAAACAGCGTGGACTCCGCCTGGCGGCCAGACGCATCGATTACACACCTCCTACACACGCCCGAGCCGACTCCCACCCCTCTAGATCGCCACCGTCGCCGCCGCACCTCCCCTGCTTACAATAGACACCGCCGACTGTCTAGGAACCGCCGTCCATCGACATGGCCGCCACCCCCTCGACTGGCGGCCGCTGTTTCGTCCGGAACAGAGCTCACCGCCACCGTGATTGTATCGTCCCGCCCGCAAGGTGTTCGTCTGATTGCCGCGATGGACATCGACGAAGAGATAATGGTGCAGCTGTTCACGGAGGAGCGGAATGATCAGGTTGTTCAACGGCAACAACAGTAGCTGATTTGACGAACATGCTGCGCGTTCGCCAGCATTTCTTTGTCGTGCCTCGGCGCGGCGGCTCAAAGCCAGGCAAGAGGACGAACATCAACCGACATCATGAAGCCGACGCAATGCTGCTTGACGCTGACTACTTCAACGATGACGCGACTCATTCGCCGAAGGAATTTCGGCAAGGAGTTGTTCTTGAAGATTGTCCATAGCGTCACGGAGTACGACAAGTACTTCGTGGCCAAGAAAGATTGCACAGGTTTGTGGGACTTCACCTCAATTCAGAAGTGCACTGCTGCAATGCGCTGTCTTGCATACGGAGCTCCTCCAGATACAGCCAATGACTACCTACGGATGGCAGAGTCGACATGTACAGAGACTCTCTATAGGTTCTACCGAGCCATCATAGCGGTGTTTGCTAAAGACTATTTGAGAGCACTAAAAGAAGATGATACAGGTCGGATCCTGCAAAAGAATGCAGCAAGAGGGTTTCCTGGGATGCTCGGAAGCATTGACTATATGCATTGGAGCTGGAAGAATTGCCCTTTTGCTTGGCAGGGGATCTACAAGGGGCATACTGGTGAGTGCAGTATCATTCTTGAGGCGGTGGCAGACCATGAGCTTTGGATTTGGCATGCATTTTTTGGCACGGCAGGACAAACAATGATATCAACGTGCTGCAGCGCTCTCCGGTGTTTGCCAGGCTAGCTGAGGGACAAGCTCCTGCCGTGAACTTTGAGGTAAACGACCACGCATTCAACAAGGGGTACTATCTAGCTGATGGTATCTACCCGACGTATGCTACATTTGTGAAGACAATTCCCTCTCCATCAAACGAGATGGAAGCCTATTTTGCAACATGCCGGAAGCGAGCACGCAAGGATGTTGAGCGTGCTTTTGGGGTGCTTCAGCAGCGTTTCGCCATCGTCAGGTACCCTGCTCTCACTTGGTCTGAGGCACAGATGTGGGAGGTGATGAACGCCTGTGTGATCATCCACAACATGATCATTGAGAGCGGGCGCGACGCACCTGTGCAGGATGATCATCCATTTGATTATCAAGTGTCACTACCTGAGGTAGAGCATGTACGCCAAAAATTTGCTGCTTTTCTTCATATGCACAATAAAATTCGAGATGCAGGTGTCCATGCATAGCTGAAGGTTGATCTAGCTGCGCATTTGTGGACGAGGAGAGGAGCAGCCAACAATGCATGATTTTATTTCTATTTGTTTGCATGTATGAATAATTTAAGTACTATTTGTTTGTTGGGTTGTATGAATAATTGAAGTACTATTTATTTGATTGATTGTATGAATAATTTAATTCTATTTATTTGATTGATTGTATGAACAATTTAATCATATTTGTGTGATTGTATGAGTAAAATGTGATTGATATGTTGTTTCAAAATATTGTGAAAAGAAAAAAAAAACTTTAGAAACCGCTGTTTGGGAGGCGTCGGTGTGGGAGCAGCCTTACCAAATAGAAGATATACTGTCGGTGCCCCTTCCGATTTAGGGGCTGCCGGTAAAATGCTCTAAACTTGATGAAAATTTTGGAGTGGTTAGTGTGCTACTGCCCACCATCAGCCAGCACGAGCTGTTGTGTTGATTGCACCAAAAAAAAAGCTCGCATCACAACGAACTGTCTCTCACTGTGCCAACTTTCAACTGCCAACCCAGATGGCGCAAAATACTCGCGGCAAAGATATTCCGGGTGCAAATGGCTTCTGATCACGAGCTGCTACACCTAAACCGTGTGCCTATATCTTTATGTGGCACTGTGTGACAGTTCGCCCTGTGTGTTGACTTGCTGTCAGCGCCGATTTTGTTTTGTGTTCGTTTTCTCGGTACAAAACGTGCTGTCAGTGCTGAAAATACGGTCAACACTGTTGTCTGATCGCACTCATGATTGACTAAAATAGTAACGGCACGTGTACTACAGTACTAGGCCTACGTGTGTTACAGTTCTAGGCTTCTAGCTAGCCAGCACCTAAATATAGAGTGGGAGTGGCATCTTCAGTTCAGAGCAAACGGTTATGCCACAACTATCACCACGTCGATGCTTTCGGCGTTAAATTGACGGACACTGCGAGGCAATATTAGCATAAAGAAATAAATACTCCAAAAGTGTCGGATGCCACAGTCTAGTTACATTTTACAATAAACCCCCTCTAAATTAATCAAAACAAGCCCATCACCATCTCTCCTCTCCCGACGTGCAGCCATCGCGCGTCCGTGACTACTGGGCGACCGGCGCCGCCTCTCATCATTGCGGGAGAAGAATTCGGCGCGTCCGGCCTCGCGACCACCGGATCCAGCTCATCTAGCCTTGCCTCCAGCGGATCAAGCTGGGCCGACACCGGATTCTGCGACGCGTCGCCGGCGTGGATTAAAAGTCAAGATTTTCGGTGGAGGAGGGCTCGACGCGGAGAGAGGATCTCGGCGGCGCGGCGTGGAGAGGGGATCTCGGCGGCGGATCGGCGTGGAGAGGGGATCTCGGCGGCGCAGGGATCTCAGCGGTTCGGGGATCTCGACGGCCAGGCGAGGAGCAGAGCGACTGGGGTGCGTGTGTGGGTTTCGTGCGGGGTGCCGGTTTCGTGTGCGCGCAGTACCAACCGAGTGGAGGGAGTGCGGGTTGAGAACGAAAAAAGAATAAGGGTGTTCTTGCAAATTTCCTTTTCCGACTCTTTTTCCGGATCGGAGGGAGTAGCATTTTATTCCAAGTATAAACATTACAGTGGATATTACAAAATTTTGAAAGAATAAAAGAAAATTACAAGAATAGCAAGCCTACGACTAAAACCTAAACTAGTCTTCATATCTTCTTCTAGTCTTCATTTCCTGCAAAATAAACAAAGACAAAGAAAATTGTGGTTAAGGTTAGAGTGTTTGCCTTCACCGCAAGGTTGAGGCAATTTAGTGTTTGAGCTCAACAATATGATTCCTGGAATGCATCAACTTGATTATAGAGGGAATTCTAAATAGGCAGCAAGGTAAACCAAATTGAGAGGGGCTCAAAGCCACAACAGTGATCCAGACAACATTAAAAGATCACCGTGAAGGAACATGTCAGGTTAGTACTGCTAGTAAAGCAGTGAAGATAGCAAAATAGACAACATTAGGTTAGTGGCGGTTCTAGAAATTTTCCTTACGGTGAGGCAACCAAGATAATCTGATGAATGTATGAGCTAGCTTTTTTACTTTTATTTTTTCTCACTAAAGTATGTGCTAGGGTGGGGCGTGCCCCATCCTAACACAAGCTGGCTCCGCCACTGCATCAGGTAACTTGAACATCCTCTACATCTTATCGTGCTTATTACTAAGCAGTCAAGATAATCTCAACTAAATCATTAGTAAACCCACATCATTATAAAATGGTCACAATATTTACCAATACACAATTGGCAAATATATGAGACAGTGATAAACATGAAATAACAAGGGGGGTGCATTGCACTTTGTGGTAATTTGAGCAACATGGGACCCATATGGAAGCAGCTCACACATCACATGCAAGTATGTGTTGTGAACAACATACAACATCAAAAATAGCATAAGAGGAGCCGCCGCAACAGCAGCTAAAAAGATCAACACAACAACTCATTGTAAGCCTTGCAGAACATACCAAAAGTCATTTGTATCCACAACACTAGCACAAGAACACATATGTGTTCCTAAAACACCACCAACTCCATCAAGAACCACTAGATCATAATGGTTATATCGAACACCTTGGGAGATAGGTCAAGTAGCTAGAAGGAGCAGGTTTACCACAAGAAGTAGGTTTATCTAAGGCATAGAATGAACGCTTCTCAACAAACAGCAGGTCGATGCTTGACATACCAATAGTGGTGTAGAATAGAACACTGGGATAAATTAAATGGGTATATATTCCAAGTTAGATTTCATAATGTATCGCTCTCAAGCATCAGTGGTTGCTTGAGGGGATAGTTTGGTGCCTGCATCACTTGATCAAATAGGAGTGATCAAATACTATTTATTCACAACACACAAGTGCCTACATCACTAGACCGTGCTTATGATGGTTATTCTCCGTGCACACTTATTTGAGGCACCACAAAGGTCACGTATCATGGTTGTTCTGTATGCACACTCATTTGAGGCACCACAATGGTCACTCTCTATACAAAGAGTATATGGGCACAAGTGCAAGTGAAAGAGAAGCTACACATGGCTAAAAAATCATCACCTAATTGCAAAGAAGCTAAAGAAAGCATTAAGAAGAGGATTAATCATTGTGCACGCTCTCTCGAGGCACTGTGTGAGTTAATCATCAATAACACATGCACAAGTGAGCTAGTTATTACTAGCACTGGCACATACATCACAAGGATATCATCATGAGAAAGCCATTCTCAACGATATGAGGTCAACACATGAATACTCATAGGGATTTCCGAAGACTGTATCATCTAGTGAATTGAATCAGGATGGTACATGCAAAGAAAAGACATGGGTAGTAAACCAAAGCAGTGGTTAACACCCATATCATCTGCAAGTGTACAGATACACTAAGCTTCATCAGCATCCACAAGGATGCAAACGAATTAATTAATGGCATCACACACCAATTCACTAGACGGCTAAATAGATAAAGATATATATCAAGCAGAACGATCTAAAATACACTAACACACTTAACTAACGAAACTAAGCCAAAGTTCAGCTAACGTCTGTAACTAAATTTGCACACGGGCTGGTAGTGCAAGATCTCATGATCTAGTTCATCGGATAAATGTACTAGAGCATATCGCAGCGTATCAAACACGGGGTAAATCATTAGGGATTAAATATGAAAAAAAATCACGTACGCATTGATGCCTACGGTGGTGTAAAAACAAATTTATGCAAAGCTATGTTTTCATATATATGAGACCTGCACAAAAATGACAGTTGTGGAGACATAAAATGAACTTTTTAATGCCAACTTAAGCCACTTTTTTTTGCGACTTTTGTCCAAAAACAGAAATCTGAACTTCGATTTTTGGAAAATATAAGGGCCTTGCCTGTGTTTGCCTCGTGGCGCGATGGTAAACACAAGTTGCCAAGATATTTTTTGTAGGCCCCGGCAATTTCTATTTCTTTTTTTTATTTTCTCAGAAAAGGCAACACCGTCGAGATTTGATCCCATGGCTGAAATTGTGTCACACAGGTGTAACATCCCAGAACTTGGGACAAACGCGAGGTAGATTTCGAAAAGGGTTGTGCATTGTATCGCAAAATAGGGGAAATTTTTGCGCTTAATTGCCTAACACTTAAGAGTGATCGAGGTTTCTCTCTCGTTGCCATTAGTTGTAGGGTGATGAGAGTGCTATCAATTTCTACATGCTCTCTTTTGAAACAAAGGTTTTGAGAGGAGTTTGAATTTGCATTTCAAATTTGAATTTTAAACCATATAGGATATAAGAAACTATAATTCAACTGAATTCATATCTTATAACTCAAACCATTCAAATATGCATACAACTTATTCCAAAAATTGAATTATGAATATTACAAGTTGCTCAGAAGGAAACTTTGAGCTTTATTGATCAATCGCACATTAATACATTTTCATTACATAATTCTTGAATATTACAACAATAATGATCATATACAAATAAGAAAATGAGTAATAAAAATAAAGATTACAACATGAAGTTATTTTCCTAAACTAAGTTCTTCTCAATTCTTCACTTGATCATCATCAACTCTTGATCCATTTGAAACCTGCAAAAATCACAAGAAAAGAACCAAGAGTGTCCAGGAACAAGTGGCAATGTCACTTGGACAGTAAAAATAAGTGAAAATGGAGGGATAAGCTCACGTAGGGGGATCAAGTCCCAACCAAAGCCTATGCACATGCCAAAGATCTTTCCAATGACTCACCACCATGGTGAAACAGGGAGAGGACACCACAGCACAAGGCCAGGCTTGTGTTGTCGACCAAGCAAACCTTCCAGGTTTGCTATAAATAGAACAGTGCACAGTAGATAGGGATGAATCAACCAGGAACATCATTTCATCAGCAACCACACAGCCAAAACCTCACGGTTCATCCAGTTCATCCATCACCAACAATACCCAGCAAGAAACCATGGTGACTTAAGTCAAGAATAGCCAGAAGCTAGGAGGAGAAGGGCAAGTTGATCAAGATCAACCGGCAAAAGCCTCTACACCAACAAAATATTTATCTAGGAGCTAGAGCAAGGTATACTTAATACTTAAAGGATCCGGAGGATCCAATCCATCACAGGCATGCTCAAACACACACATGGTGTGGAGCACATGCTCCACAGGGATTTATCATCACTTAGTATAGACCAAATGATGCTGGCAAGAAAGAGGCCAAACCCAAAACTAGATAATCCAGTAGAAATGGATATGCATAAGTAAGCCAGTATACATAGCCATCCAAAGTAACCAGATGAAACTAGCCTTAGTAGCCAACTAAATTACCTAGCATCACCTAGCTTTCAAAACCATCAGAAACTATCCATTTTCTTCAAAGGATACCACGGGGCATTCATTTACGTGATTCCCTACTGTGGATATCTACATTTTCATAAAAAACAACCAGGTATCCCATTTTGATATGCAAACCAGTGACAGTAGCAAGCTAGTGAGATCACAACACAAGCAAGCAAGCAACACCAAGTGAGCAAGCCATCATAACCTTGTACAGGTTCAGACATGGATTTATTTCCAATACAAACTGGAAATCAAATGTATATCATTGAATCAAATTCAATCATTACCAACACATGGTTCATCAATAACAAGCGGAAGTAAATCACCACAAATCAACAAATATATAGGATCCAGTAAGCCACAGAGGCATAGCAAGTGATAGAACTTGACAGTAAACATCATCAATATGTAGAAATAGCACATATATGTCAATGGTATAGAACTAGTAGCACCACAAGGCACAATTATAAGTATAGCACACTCAAGTAAGCATTACTAGCTCACTAATTAGTGATAAGAAAATACAGAAAGGCATAGCCAGTTGCTATGGCTTAAGACAAGCAACTATAGCTATATCAGTAATAAGCATAGGACCAATTGATCGAGCAACAACAACATAACCTGCACATGATACTTTACTGAAGCTTCAGTAAATCAACCAAGGCTATCATGCAAGCAATAGGATCATAATTCATTCTCTGAGCACATACATGTGATTAGCAGTTGATTAAAATTGCTTTAGACATCAGTTGCAACTTGGCACAGGTGAAAGAATCACCTAGTGTCCAGAACCAAGCAATTGCATGGATTCAGTAATTATAGCAAGATAATCAAAGTAGATAGCTTCACTGGACTGCAGAGAGGAGATGTAGAGCAACCAACCAAACTAATAATGGAGATGAACATTTGAGCAAGCTCAAAACCATCTTTGTAACCACTTGAAATACCAACAGAGCTTGGTACAGCAAGCAAACCATAGAAGCCTAGGCTAGTCAGCGTAGGAATTCGCAGTAGCAGCTCAAAGAGAGAATTCCTGCATGATCTTTTAATCACCAGGAAGCAGGAGAAGCAGGAAAGAAAGGCAAGTGACTAGAGGAAGCAGTGAGATGAGAGGAGAGAGGAGTGGGAACTCACCATATGCCTGGGAGCAAAAGCTACGGCATGGCGAGGCAGTGCTCATGCGGCCGTAGCAGCTGCAAGCCCAAGGAAGACGTCGGCGTTACGCCGATGAACTCCATCACCACCACAGACACCAGCAGGCTTGGAGACGGCGACACAAGTGGCACCACAGGACCACCTGCGCCAATCCAAGATCCAGGTAGCTAGCAAGATGACGACGGTGGCATCACATCACCTGGAGCCGCGGATCGATGAAGAACACCACCAGGAGAGGTTGGAACCCTAGATGCTGAAGGGAGGCGATCTAGAGAGGGATGTGTCGCGTGTTAGATCGACGTGGATAGAAATGGAGAGTGCCAACCAGGGAAGCGATTGCGACCAATGACGAGGCTAGGGGTGGCCGGAGTTGGCCCGAGCGTGGCGGTGACTACGGTGGCGACGTGAGTCGCCAGTCGCGTCGCGAGAGAGAGTTAGGGTTAGAATTGCGTGAGAGTGAGGGGTGGACTGAACCGGCTCGATCAGTTTGGGCCGACCGAGTTTGGTTCAACCACTGGTGGGCTAACCAGTGGGGCCAGGGGTATTTTTGTCTTTTCCCCTTTTAAATTTAAAGCCTTTCACTTTGAAGTTCCAAATAAATCCATAATAACTCAAAAAATTCAAGAAAATAGGAATAATGCACTAAAAATATTCCTTAACCAAAATAAAATATAAATTAAAACAAAAAATATAAATTTTGGTTAAGGAAATTTTAAAAATAAATTTAAAGTTGGAATTTAAAATTTTTAAATATTTCCTTGGATATAAAAATCAAGGAAATTCCAAATCACTTTAAAAAAATTAAACAAATATTTTCAAAATGAGAAATTTTATTATTTAAATCTTTCTCTTTTTAGGAAAATCCTCATTGAATTAATAATTAAATCATCATAAATTAATATTTAAAGGAATAATATTCCTATAAAGCTTTAAATATTCAAATATTAAGAAATACTCTGTGGAAAGGGATTCAACAAAAAAGAAATCCAGCATGCATACATCATTTGAATTTTATAACATTGTCCTTATCGGACAATGATGCTTTTTTCAGAACCCGATGTCCAGGTTCCATCCAAACCCTCGAGCTGCACTATCTCGCAATATCCAGGCAAGTTCACTCTTGCTCATGTCATATTGATTATTTTTTGTCAATTTACTCGCAAAGAAATATACTTATCACTCCTGCATTGAAAATGAAATGTTATTTTTCCAATTATGAATATGAGTATGTGGTGGGCAATGGAACCATAGTATGTGTTCATAATGGAGGTTCCATTGCAAGGGTTCTACTCATCTAGGACTAATCACAAATGCCGCCTAGTGATTGTAGCGCCGTACATTTCGCATTAACCTTATGATCTATAATGGCTCTGGTGAAGTCAACTGTATCTTATTTCTTTCGCATATCAACGGATGCCTATTTGCCATAGCAGTGGAGAGCTGCTGGTCTCACAGTAAGGTTGAGAGGCCATTAAGCTCTCTGGTCCCAGGTGGACATCATGTGCAATAGGGTCTATGAAGTATTGTATCATGGCCGAGTATCAAGCGCTCTAGAGTAAGCAATCGAGGGCCCTCTGAATACAAAAGGGTGGGTATGCGGGATCGCGGAGAAGGCAGTGATTGGCTTGGTTCTTATACTGGGCCTCACACGAAGGAAGTGTGGACGGGAAAGTACGCTGGATGGCAACAAGGATAAGTTCTCTTATGGGAAAAGTAACGCACATATGCAAAGTGTATCAAATTGTGCCTTGTCACTCCATGTTCCGGGAAGGGAACTACGAACGCGGCAGAAAAGAAACTCCGTGAAGTTCTGGTCAACTTGTGAAGACTGGCGGGCATAGTTTCAGAATAAAATAAACCTTTTGAAAGGCATTTACCGGAGATTTTATTATCAATGGTTGTAGATAGTGCATCAAACACCTTTTCTTTTGAACTTGCTGAGTAACTCTGTACTCACTTTCTTTCGAAACCCTTGCTAGACTATGAGAATGAAGAGGAGGCCTGCACCGGAGCACCTGAAGGTGAATACGAGGTGGTATACGAAGAGGTAGACTTGTCCGGAGGAGTAGAAGGTGTGGACTATGGGATAATCTACAGAACTGATGAAGTGGAGGCGGAGAAGTAGAGACATACTGTAGGCATTGTAGAGCCGAGCAGCGTAGCTCTCATCATGTCTAATTTCTAGTTCAAGTTGTATTGATATTTAAGTAAGTTAAGCTCTTAGGGTGTTCTCATCGGACCGTGAGAATACCAAGTGGTTGAGAACCTTGTTTTTGTAATAATAATATGATGTGGTTATGATTAGGGATGTGATATTTGTGAACAAACCCCTTCATGAATGTCATATAGACGATTTGTATACTACAAAATGCAGTGGTATGTTGGGTCACCGCAACTGGCGTGCCCGAGGACTCATCCACTTTCGCGCGATAGTGCGGTTCTTAAATTTTCATAGATATCACATGTAGGCATCTATGCAAATAAAATTTAGATATTTTTAAAAATTAAAAATGGAATTTGATTTTTATAAAATCCACCTCTGGATGCATATGTATGCACTCGTACAAGGTGTCACAGATAGGGATGCAAGTGGTTTATGTTTTGTTGCACTTAAGAGGGTAGACGGTACCCTAATGTTGACTCACTTAGAGCATCTCCAGTCGCGTCCCCCAAACCGTCCCCCAAACCGCGCCGGATTGAGCGTTTGGGGGACGTGTTTCGTTCGTGCCGCGTTTGGGGGACGTCGCTCCCCAGTCGCGTCCCCCAAACAAAATTTCGCAAATTTTAAACTTAACTAGATTCGATTAGATTCGTCCAAACTTACATAGATTCGAACGAAATTTGACTAACTTTAAAACTAAACCTAATCTAGAACCACTTGCGGCGGCCGGAGGCGTCGTAGTACTGCTGGAAGTTGTACATCTCGTCGGTGACGACCTCCTGCTTGATGCGCTCGTCGACGGGCTCGTCCACGGGCTCGTCCTTCACCAAGCCGCTTGGTCCTGCCTCGCCGTCGTCGGTGAGGTCCACCAGCGGCTTGCCGGAGTCGCGGATGGACATGGCGATCGCCGCGTCCAGGTTGCCCCTCCGAGCGTCCTTGTCGTCCATGGACGCCAAGAACGCCGCCCGCAGCCCAGGCGGTCCTCGGGGTCGTCGGCTGCGGCGATGAGCCGCTGCTGCCGCTCGTACTCCGCCAGCGGCCGCCGCTGCGACGCTTCCTCCGGCTCCTCCTTCACCTCCGGCTTCGGGATGAGGAGGGCGCCGCCGCGCCTCCCTTGCTGCCGCCCGCTGCCGCTACCGCCACGCCTCGTGTTGACGGGCGTCGCCGGCTCCTCCTTGACCTCCCGTTTGGGAACGGTGTACGGCGCCGACCGGTACGACGAGGACGGCGTCGATCGCGCCGGTCCCGAGGAAGAAGAGTGCGAGGAGGACGAGTACGTCGTCCTCCTCGGCTGCCATTGAGGAGACGGCGGTGGCGACGACGGCATCTCCAGCCTTGGAGCGCCGTTGCGGAGGCCGCGGATGACGTTCTCGAGGGTGCGCCCCGGAACGCCCCAGAACAGGGTGCGGCCTTCCCTGTTCCAGCTGTTGGGCCTGCCGATGAGGCCGGTGGTGCTGTGCATCTCGACGTCGTACTTGGCCTTGAAGTACGTGACCCACCAGTCGTCGTTGTCCTTGGCCGCCCATGTCGGATCCGCCCGCTCCTCGGCGGTGAGTTGAGCCCGACGGGCCTTGATGGCGTCCCACCATTGCTCGCGTGCGCGGCTTCGGCGGCGGCGGAACGCCAATGCCGTTCACGGCCATCTTCCGACCGCCGCTGCTTGGCAGCCGCATGTCCGGCGGGGCCGGATACCGGGCGTGGTACAGCGCCCACGCCTCCGCCACGGTGAGGCTGCCGCGGCCGAGCCGTTCGCCGCGGCGATCTTGCGGGAGGACGAGCTCGACATTATTTGAGCGGCGAGGAGAGGATCTGGGAAGGGGAGGCGGCGGCGACGAGAAGGATTATGATGAGCGGCGATAGCTGGAGGGCGTCTTAAAACAGCGGCGGCAGCGGGTGGTTGCACGCAATAACTCCGGCGCGGACGGCCACGCGGCCATGCACGGCGAGACGCGTCCTCGCGTCGCCTGGGAAAACAGGGACGCCATTAACGTCGCTTGACCAAAGGTAGGCGACGGGGTTTTAGCCTTCCGTGCCGCTGACGCATCGGGCCCGCGTCGGTTGGCCTCGCGTTTCGTTGTGTCCGGCGTCCCCGGAGCGTCCCCTGTGGGACGGGGACGGGCTCGGGGCGCCGGACACCGTATCGGGCCGCGCCGGACAAAAATGGGCTTTGGGGGACGCGGCTGGAACGTTTTTTTTTGTCCGGCGCGCCCCAAATAGCTTTGGGGGACGGTTTGGGGGACGCGACTGGAGATGCTCTTATATCTCAGTCTCTTTTTCTTGCGAATTGTCTATAGTCACCAAGTCACTACTAATTGGTAAAACGTGGCATGTACTTTTGAAGTGCTGAATGAATTGTTTGCTTGTGTTATCCGAGATGTGGGCCAGACGTGGCGCATGGATGGAAATGGAGGGAGCAGGAGAGTGCAGAGGTTTTCAATGAAATTCGCGTAGCAGCGGTATGGTAGACACGCGCGACCTGCGTTGCAGATTTCTGCATGGCAACCTGTGGCGTGTGCATGGGTGAACTGCTATGCGCGCCTGCTAAGGCTAGGGCTAGTACCCTAGTACCCTGCTACAGTCTTGTACACGCTAGAGTGTGGCCGCCACCACCTCTGCCGGTGTGAGAATACAGGGCTTCCACGCCTGCTGGTCCAGTACGTGACCGGAGCTCTTGTCTGCCGCTGAACGAGTAGTGTGGAACGGTGGAAGAGCAGCCGAGTAAGGGCATCTCCAACATCCCAAATGTTCGATTGCGTCCCTTTGCATCGATCCGCGAACGTTATGCGGAGGGCGATCGTTTGCGTCGGGTATCTCCAGCGGTGCGGACGTATTTTTTTAGCGGAGACAACGTCAAGATTGTTAATGTCGTTTTACGTCCCGTCGAGGTCTACCGCCGGCGATTAACTGTTCCCGCGCGACGTCCCACGCGTGACCAATACATTGGCAAGTTTCGCCGGCGTTTCGCGCGCGGGAAATGACCTGCGCGGCAATGCCGTTTCCCGCCCCGCCGTGGCTATATATGCTGGACATCAGCGGGGGTGACGGACACACCTCAAGCTAAACCCTAGCATCCATCCATGACCGAGCACAACCTTAGCTGGGATCAGGTAGTTCAGATGTGCCGCCATGCCCACCCGGAGGAGGACGAGGAGCTAGTCGCCGCCGTTCAAGCTGACCGGTTGGACCTGGAGGCGGCGGCGGAGGTTGCGGAGGCGGAGGCGAATCTAGGCCGGCGCTCGCGGAGGCGCGGGCGGCGATGGTGGCCCCTCTGGCGGCCCCACTAGCGAACGCCATCATCTCCCGTACCGGGCAACTTCGAGTGCGTGATACGTCTCAAATGTATCTATAATTTCTTATGTTCCATGCTAGTTTTATGATAATACTCACATGTTTTATACACACTTTACATCATATATACGCATTTTCCGGCACTAACCTATTAACGAGATGCCGAAGCGCCAGTTCCTGTTTTGTGCTATTTTTGGTTTCAGAAATCCTACACAGGAAATATTCTCGGAATTGGACGAAACAAACGTCCAGGGTTTTATTTTTCCACGGAGCTTCCAGAAGACCGAAGGAGATACGAAGTGGGGCCACGAGGTGGCGACACGACAAGGCGGCGCGGCCAAGGAGGGGCCCGCGCCTCCCTATGGTGTGGGCCCCTCGAGCGCCCCCCGACTCTGCCCTTCCGCCTACTTATACTCTCCGTCGCGAAAACCCTATTACCGAGAGCCACGATACGAAAAAAATTCCAGAGACGCCGCCGCCGCCAACCATCTCGGGGGATTCAGGAGATCGCCTCGGTACCCTGCCGGAGAGGGGAATCATCTCCCGGAGGACTCTACATCACCATGATCGCCTCCGGACTAATGTGTGAGTAGTTCATCCTTGGACTATGGGTCCATAGCAGTAGCTAGATGGTTGTCTTCTCCTCTTGTGTTATCATGTTAGATCTTGTGAGCTGCCTATCATGATCAAGATCGTCTATTTGTAATGCTACATGTTGTGTTTGTTGGGATCCGATGAATATGGAATACAATGTCAAGTTGATTATTGATCTATCATATATGTGTTGTTTATGTTCTTGCATGCTCTCCGTTGCTAGTAGAGGATCTGGTCAAGTTGATACTTGTGACTCCAAGAGGGAGTATTTATGCTCGATAGTGGGTTCATGCCTCCATTGAATGCGGGACGGTGACGAGAAAGTTCTAAGGTTGTGGATGTCTTGTTGCCACTAGGGATAAAACATCAATGCTTTGTCTAAGGATATTTGTGTTGATTACATTACGCACCATACTTAATGCATTTGTCTGTTGTTTGCAACTTAATACTGGAAGGGGTACGGATGCTAACCCGAAGGTGGACTTTTTAGGCATAGATGCATGCTAGATAGCGGTCTATGTACTTTGTCGTAATGCCCTAATTAAATCTCATATTAGTCATCGTGATATGTATGTGCATTGTTATGCCCTCTCTATTTGTCAATTGCCCAAGCTGTAATTTGTTCACCCAACATGCTATTTCTTATTGGAGAGACACCACTAGTGAACTGTGGACCCCGGTCCATTCTTTTACATCTGAAATACAATCTACTGCAAACTCTGTTCTCTGTTGTTCTTCGCAAGCAAACATCATTCTCCACACCATACGTTTAATCCTTTGTTTACAGCAAGCTGGTGAGATTGACAATCTCACTGTTACGTTGGGGCAAAGGATTTCGATTGTGTTGTGCAGGTTCCACGTTGGCGCCGGAATCCCTGGTGTTGCGCCGCACTACACTCCTCCACCAACAATCTTCACGTGGCCTTCATCTCCTACTGGTTCGATAACCTTGGTTTCTTTCTGAGGGAAAACTTACTGCTGTGCGCATCACACCTTCCTCTTGGGGTTCCCAACGGACGTGTGTCTCACGCGCCATCAAGACTGTTTTCTGGCGCCATTGCCGGGGATCTGAAGAAAAATTACACCACATAGATTTCTACCTCCCACGTCAACTGCACGCCAGCAACTGTTTTCTGGCGCCGTTGCCGGGGAGATCAAGACACGCTGCAAGGGGAGTCTCTCACATCCAATCTCTTTACTTTGTTTTTGTCTTGCTTTACTTTACTTTATTTACTGCTTTGTTTGCTTTCTCTATATCAAAAATACAAAAAAAAATAGTTACTTGCTTTATTTTATTTACTGTCTTGTTTGCGTTCTTTATATTGAAAACAAAAAAAAATTAGTTACTTGCATTTACTCTACTTTATTTAGTTTGCTTTATTTACTATTGCTAAAAATGAGTAATCCTGATGTTGAAGTTCGTTCGTTTAAGCAACAAGGGGGAGAATGTTTTAAAGATGCTTGGTATAGAATTAGTGATGCTCATCATAGGTGCACTAAGAAACACTCCACTATTATCCTACTTAGGAACTTTTATGTTGGTATCTCTAGCTGGAATAGGTATGTTCTTGATACTCTTGCGGGAGGTAATTTCCTAGGCACTCCTGCTTTAGAAGCTAGTTGCATTATTGAGAGTCTAGTTGGAATACCACCTGTTAATGAAGCTAAAATTGAAATCTCTCTTGAAGATGTCATGAAAAAGTTTGAGGCCATAGAGAACAATCTTCCAAGTGTTGAGACTAAATTGGGAATATTACTTGATAACACTGATAAAGTTGATAAATCTCTAAGTGGAATTAATGAGAGAATTGCCGTTTTAGAAACTTGTGCTACTCATGATAATCAAACCCATAGGATTAGTGAACTTCAAGAAGCTATGGGAACCTTGGGTTCAACTTTTTCTTCTCTTAAGTTTAAGGAGAAAGCTTATGTGGGTAAGGAGCAAAAGTTCATGTATGTCTCTAAGGTGCCTAAGCCAAAAAACTATTATAGGCCTAAAATTGACAAAGCCCTTAGTACCACTATGGATGATGGAGCATCCAAGATACCTATTGTGACAAATTGTGAAAGTTACGATATTGATGCTTCATCTCTTGATAATACTTGATTCACACTTTCTGCGCCTAGCTGAAAGGCGTTAAAGAAAAGCGCTTATGGGAGACAACCCATTATTTTACTTCTGCACTTTTGTTTTATATTTGAGTCTTGGAAGTTGTTACTACTGTAGCAACCTCTTCTTATCTTTATTTTATTGCATTGTTGTGCCAAGTAAAGTATTTGACAGTAACGTTAATACTAGATTTGGATTACTGCGCAGAAACAGATTTCTTGCTGTCACGAATTTGAGTAGACCTCTCTGTAGGTAACTCAGAAAAATCTGCCAATTTTCGTGTGTGATCCTCCGATATGTACGCAACTTTCATTCAATTTGAGCTTTTTCATCTGAGCAAGTTAAGTGCCCCTGAAAACTTCGTCTTTACGGACTGTTCTGTTTTGATAGATTCTGCCTTTTATTTCGCATTGCCTCTTTTGCTATGTTGAATGGATTTCTTTGTTCCATTAACTTTCAGTAGCTTTGTGCAATGTCCAGAAGTGTTAAGACTGATTATGTCACCTCTGAATATGTGAATTTTTGATTATGCACTAACCCTCTAATGAGTTTGTTTTGAGTTTGGTGTGGAGGAAGTTTTCAAGGATCAAGAGAGGAGGATGATACAATATGATCAAGAAGAGTGAAAAGTCTAAGCTTGGGGATGCCCCCGTGATTCATCCCTGCATATTTCAAGAAGACTCAAGCATCTAAGCTTGGGGATGCACAAGGCATCCCCTTCTTCATCGACAACTTATCAGGTCACCTCTAGTGAAACTATATTTTTATTCTGTCACATCTTATGTGCTTTACTTGGAGCGTCTGTATGTTTTTGTTTTTGTTTTTGTTTGAATAAAATCGGATCCTAGCATTCCTTGTGTGGGAGAGAGTGATGGCGTGTATTTCACACGTTCGTTGGGCAACCCCAAGAGGAAGGTATGATGCGCACAGCAGCAAGTTTTCCCTCAGAAAGAAACCAAGGTTTATCGAACCAGGAGGAGCCAAGAAGCACGTTGAAGGTTGATGGCGGCGGGATGTAGTGCGGCGCAACACCAGAGATTCCGGCGCCAACGTGGAACCTGCACAACACAATCAAAGTACTTTGCCCCAACGAAACAGTGAGGTTGTCAATCTCACCGGCTTGTCTGTAACAAAGGATTAACCGTATTGTGTGGAAGATGATTGTTTGCGAGAGAAAATAGTAAAAACAAGTATTGCAGCAGATTTGTATTTCGGTATTAAAGAATGGACCGGGGTCCACAGTTCACTAGAGGTGTCTCTCCCATAAGATAAAAGCATGTTGGGTGAACAAATTACGGTCGGGCAATTGACAAATAGAGAGGGCATAACAATGCACATACATGACATGATAAGTATAGTGAGATTTAATTGGGCATTACGACAAAGTACATAGACCGCCATCCAACTGCATCTATGCCTAAAAAGTCCACCTTCAGGTTATCATCCGAACCCCTCCAGGTATTAAGTTGCTAACAACGAGACAATTGCATTAAGTATGGTGCGTAATGTAATCAACAACTACATCCTCGGACATAGCGCCAATGTTTTATCCCTAGTGGCAACGAGCACAACACAACCTTAGAACTTTCGTCATCGTCCCAGGTGTCAATGCGAGGCATGAACCCACTATCGAGCATAAATACTCCCTCTTGGAGTTAAAAGCAAAAACTTGGCCGAGCCTCTACTAGTAACGGAGAGCATGCAAGATCATAAACAACACATATGTAATAACTTGATAATTAACATGACATGGTATTCTCTATCCATCGGATCCCGACAAACACAACATATAGAATTACAGATAGATGATCTTGATCATGTTAGGCAGCTCACAAGATCCAACAATGAAGCACAATGAGGAGAAGACAACCATCTAGCTACTGCTATGGACCCATAGTCCGGGGGTGAACTACTCACTCATCACTCCGGAGGCGACCATGGCGGTGTAGAGTCCTCCGGGAGATGAATCCCCTCTCCGGCAGGGTGCCGGAGGAGATCTCCGAATCCCCCGAGATGGGATCGGCGGCGGCGGCGTCTCAGTAAGGTTTTCCGTATCGTGGTTTTTCCGCCTCAGGGGTTTCGCGACGGAGGCTTTAAGTAGGCGGAAGGGTAGAGTCGGGGAGCTAACGAGGGGCCCACACCACAGGGCGGCGCGGGCCCCCCTTGGCCGCGCCGCCATGTGGTGGCGCCACCTTGTGGCCCCACTTCGTATGCTCTTCGGTCTTCTGGAAGCTCCGTGGAAAAATAGGCCCACGGGTCTTCGTTTCGTCCAATTCCGAGAATATTTCGTTACTAGGATTTCTAAAACCAAAAACAGCGAGAAAACAAGAACCGGCACTTCGGCATCTTGTTAATAGGTTAGTTCCGAGAAAATGCACGAATATGTCATAAAGTGTGCATAAAACATGTAGGTATCATCAATAATATGGCATAGAACATAAGAAATTATCGATACGTCTGAGACGTATCAAGCATCCCCAAGCTTAGTTCCTGCTCGTCCCGAGCGAGTAAAACGATAACAAAGATAATTTCTGAAGTGATATGCCATCATAACCTTGATCATACTATTTGTAAACATATGTAGTGGATGCAGCGATCAAAACAATGGTAATGACATGAGTAAACAAGTGAATCATAAAGCAAAGACTTTTCATGAATAGTACTTCAAGACAAGTATTAATAAGTCTTGCATAAGAGTTAACTCATAAAGCAATAAATCAAAGTAAAGGTATTGAAGCAACACAAAGGAAGATTAAGTTTCAGCGGTTGCTTTCAACTTGTAACATGTATATCTCATGGATAATAGTCAACATAGAGTAATATAACAAGTACAATATGCAAGTATGTAGGAATCAATGCACAGAGTTCACACAAGTGTTTGCTTCTTGAGGTGGAGAGAGATAGGTGAACTGACTCAACATAAAAGTAAAGAGAATGGTCCTTCAAAGAGGAAAGCATCGATTGCTATATTTGTGCTAGAGCTTTTATTTTGAAAACATGAAACAATTTTGTCAACGGTAGTAATAAAGCATATGAGTTATGTACATTATATCTTACAAGTTGCAAGTCTCATGCATAGTATACTAATAGTGCCCGTACCTTGTCCTAATTAACTTGGACTACTGGATCTTTGCAATGACACATGTTTTGACCAAGTGTCACAATGGGGTACCTCCATGCCGCTTGTACAAAGGTCTAAGGAGAAAGCTCGCATTTTGGATTTCTCGCTTTTGATTATTCTCAACTTAGACATCCATACCGGGACAACATGGACAACGAGATAATGGACTCCTCTTTAATGCATAAGCATGTGGCAACAATTATTATTCTCATATGAGATTGAGGATATATGTCCAAAACTGAAACTTCCACCATGAATCATGGCTTTAGTTAGCGGCCCAAAGTTCTTCTCTAACAATATGCATGCTCCAACCATGAAGGTGGTAGATCTCTCTTACTTCGAGAAGACGGACATGCATAGCAACTCACATGATATTCAACAAAGGATAGTTGATGGCGTCCCTGAAGCATGGTTATCGCACAACAAGCAACTTAATAAGAGATAAAGTGCATAAGTACATATTCAATACCACAATAGTTTTTAAGCTATTTGTCCCATGAGCTATATATTGCAAAGGTGAATGATGGAATTTTAAAGGTAGCACTCAAGCAATTTACTTTGGAATGGCGGATAAATACCATGTAGTAGGTAGGTATGGTGGACACAAATGGCATAGTGGTTGGCTCAAGAATTTTGGATGCATGAGAAGTATTCCCTCTCGATACAAGGTTTAGGCTAGCAAGGTTATTTGAAACAAACACAAGGATGAACGGTACAGCAAAACTCACATAAAAGACATATGGTAAACATTATAAGACTCCATACCGTCTTCCTTGTTGTTCAAAACTCAATACTAGATATTATCTAGACTCTAGAGAAACCAAATATGCAAACCAAATTAGCAAGCTCTAAGTATTTCTTCATTAATGGGTGCAAAG
>NC_061513.1:107106612-107349484 GCF_022539505.1 Lolium rigidum | reverse complement strand
TATGCACCATACTTAATGCAATTGTCTCTGTTGTTTGCAACTTAATACCGGAAGGGGTGCGGATGCTAACCCGAAGGTGGACTTTTTAGACATAGATGCATGCCTGGATAGCGGTCTATGTACTTTGTCGTAATGCCCTATTTAAATCTCATATTAGTCATCGTGATATGTATGTGCATTGTTATGCCCTCTCTATTTGTCAATTGCCCAACTGTAATTTGTTCACCCAACATGCTATTTCTTATTGGAGAGACACCACTAGTGAACTGTGGACCCCGGTCCATTCTTTTACATCTTAAATACAATCTACTGCAAACTCTGTTCTCTGTTGTTCTTCGCAAGCAAACATCATTCTCCACACCATACGTTTAATCATTTGTTTACGACGAAGCTTCGGTGAGATTGACAACCTCACTGTTACGTTGTTGCAAAGTATTTTGATTGTGTTGTGCAGGTTCCACGTTGGCGCCGGAATCCCTGGTGTTGCGCCGCACTACACTCCTCCACCAACAACCTTCACGTGGCCTTCATCTCCTACTGGTTCGATAACCTTGGTTTCTTTCTGAGGGAAAACTTATTGCTGTGCGCATCACACCTTCCTCTTGGGGTTCGCAACGGACGTGTGTCTCACGCGCCATCAGTGCGCCGGTGACCAGTTCGTTCTACTCGCGTCCTTCGAGACCCTGGCTGGGACGCCCTGCGCCGTTAGGCTTGGGCAGCGGAGGAGGAAGCCCACGACTATGCGGTCGCCATGGCTCGGGGGTACATGTGCTCCGACCTGGACTCGCTCCAGCGGAGGGGCCCTTCTCCCGCGCGGGTCGAGCAGGAGAACCGGGAGCTGGCGGACGCCATCGCCGCTAGGGACGAAGCGGTGGCGGAGGCGGCTAGGGACAGGGCCCGCTTCCACGCCCAGCTGGCGGGGTTGCAGGTGGCAGTCCAGGCGAACGGGGCGGCGGCCCAGGCGGCGGCGGCGGAGGCGGTATGGCCAGGAGAATCCTGTGGGACTGCTCCGTGGCCGAGGTTCTCGAACGCCGCAGGCGGCAGGACGAGACGTCCGATCGCCGACATGCGCGGCGCAGCGGAAGGCGTGAAGCGCTCCCGCTTCAATGACGGCGATGGCCCCTCCGGCGGCCAGTAATAGGGCGCGAGACTGCGAGTAACCGAGGCCGTGGTAGGCCGCGCGACGGCGAGTAGGTACGACCGTTGTAGTTTTAGGTTAACTCGACTAACCATCTCAGTAAAGATGGTACTTTTGGCCAATCAATAGTAATGAAAAAATATTTTGCTTACCTAGTCGACCGGGCTGGATACACCGAACGTGGACCGCGCAGCATCCGTGGAGACGCAAACCTAGCTCATATTTGGGCCAGGTTTGCGTCGCTGCGAATGGCCGGGTCACTATGCGTCGCTCCGCTGGAGGTGGTACCAGACGCATTTTTTCGGCTCGATGAACGCAAACGGTCGCTCAGTGTCCGTTTGCCTCGCCCTGTTGGGGATGCCTAAGAGCATCTCCAGCCGCGTCCCCCAAAGCGTCCCCCAAAGGGATTTGGGGCGCGCCGGATAAAAAAACCGTTCCAGCCGCGTCCCCCAAAGCCCATTTTTGTCCGGCGCGCCCCCATACGGTGTCCGGCGCCCCGAGCCCGTCCCCGTCCCACAGGGGACGCACCAGGGACGCCGGACACAACGAAAAGCGAGACAGGGAGTGGTGGGGACGACTCGTCAGCGGCACAATAATTTTTTAACCTAACCGTCGCCTACCTCGCGACGGAAGTTATTGGCGGTGCAGTTCCCGCAGCGACGCAGCGACGCGTCCCGTCGCGCCTAGCTCTGCGTGCCGGCGTTAATGCGCGCCACCGCTCCCCCGCCTCCCTCCGGCCTATAAAGGGCCGCCTCTCATCGTCCCTCTCCACACACAAACCCTAGCGCCTCTCTCCCAAACCCTAGCCGCCACCATCTCAACAAGACTCGATGCTATGTCCGGTAGAGGCGGAGGCCGACCTCGCGGCCGTGGTCGTGGTCGTGGTCGTGGCCGCGGCAGAGCTGAACGCTCGCCGTCGCCTTCCACGCCGCCTTCATCATCGTCGGAGATGGACGTGGAACCGGACGTGCGGTTCGAGTTCGTCCTCGTCGTCAAGGGCGACCCGCGCGGCATCCAGAGGTTGCCGGACTCCTTCGCCGACTACGTCGCCGGCGACGATCGCCCCGCACGATGCATCTGCGGGAGGCTGCGTGCAGCTACTACCGGTGGATCGTCGACGTGATCTACGACGCGCGCGGCAAGATGTACCTCAACATCGGGCCGGGAGAAGTTCGCGCGGCACCACGGCCTCCAAGCCGGCTTCATCCTCCTCTGTTCTCCTACTTTGGCGACAGGGACATGAGCGTCAAGGTCTTCGACGAGACGCGGTGCCGCCGGGACTACCGGGCGACAAAGACCGACGAGGAGGACGACCGAGTGTTCTTTCTTCGCAGCGAACACGTGCACGGAGGTTTCGCCCGTTCGCCTCATCGGTAGAACCAACAAGGGCACCATCCTCCCGCTGGATTTTCCAGGTTAGGTGATCGAGCGTGCCCTCGAGTGTTCTTTCTTAGCAGCGAACACAGGAAACCTTCGATGCACGGCCTAGTTAGGTTTAGTTTCTTTGCAAAATTTTATATTTGTGTCCACGACGGTTCAAACTATGTATTAGTTTGTGGAAAACCATGTTCCAAACTGTGTTTTCGTGTAAACCACGTTCCAAATTATGTATTAGTTTGTGGAAATTGAAATAAAAAAATCAAAAAAAGTATTTTAAATATTTGGGGGCGGCGTTTGGGGGACGCGGCTGGGGAGCGACGTCCCCCAAAGGCGGCACGAACAAAACACGTCCCCCAAACGCTCAATCCGGCGCGGTTTGGGGACAGTTTGGGGACGCGACTGAAGATGCTCTAAGTAGAAGAAGACGTGGATGCCATCTAGAGCCAAGAGATCGAGTGGTGCTTCACATATAGACGAAGACTGTTGTGGCGATGGTAGCACTAGTGCAGCACTGCTGCTGTACCCAACGATGGACGACCGTGCATCGATTGGGCTGCTCGATCGAAGAAACTGACATGCATGCAGGAGACGTGGAGTCCAAAACAATCACCTTCAGAAGCTATCAATAGCAGCAGCTCGTGCCAGCCTCGCTTGGACTGGCTGATCGATGGGATCTCCAGGTTCCTTGCGGTGCAGGTAAATTTCCCGTGCTCGTGCATGGCCAGATGTGATCTCCAGGTGCCTTGCGTGTGCGATTTCAAATTTTCAACATGAATCGTCGTTGCTTGTGCGCACCAGACACCACGTACCCGGTACCCCACATCATCAGCTCACACTCCTCGGCGGCATAGGCAATCGGCGCACACAGCACGGTACAAACCACCGCTTTTCGTCTGTTCCGGCGCGGCGCCCGCGTGCTAGCTGCCGAACTTGGGCATGCAAGAGACAGGAACTAACGGGAGCGGCATTGCAGTGGCGGGACTGAAAGCCGCAATCAATCAATCGTGCCGTGCGACCGCCACAGGCCACAGCTATAGCTGTAGGTAGCGGTCTAGCTGGCTAGCTGCGGCGACGTGCACGCGAACGTACGTGCGCATGCCGGCGGTGGCAACTGGCTGGAAGCGGCAGGCGATCGCTGGAAGCTCCACAGTTTTGTTCGGACCGCTAACTCATATGTCTGTTCGATGTCTTTCGCTGGTCAGCGCGCGGCGCACGCCACACGCAGCCTGACCATGCCCTCGGAGTAGTAGGTACGTACGTGCCGCTCGATCGACGGTGCCCTGCTCGCATCGCAGCCTTACCCGGCAATGTCAAATGAACAGAATTGATGGGTCTCATGCTCTCACGGCTCCGAGGGAATCAAATCCGTTTGTGTTAGCCTGAACAATCGGATGGTAAAAACCTAGGCCATCGGCCCGACATAAACAAGTGTGTATGCGACCTATCACCTCGGGCCCACCTGATGGCTTCGTTTTCCCTTATGTTGCGGCGCCATCAATAACATGCTTTGGCTTCACCGGAAATACGAGAGGACTGCAGCTCTGCACCGTCATCAATGGCACACACCTAGAAACCAACATCAACATTCATATCGGCCGCGGCTCCGTCCTTTTTAAGGGCATCGGTATTCCCCTGCCATTGCCAACATCTCGCCCATCTCGCCTACACCATCGGTCCTTTCAGCTTTCCAAAGAACATGCAACACCACTTCACCATGTCAATGGGCAAGGGGTGGCCATTCAGAAAGTCCAAGAACAACAACGAGGTTGATCATCGGCGACGAAGAAGAAATCGCGCATCTGCATCCCCGTCGTCGTCGACGTGGCACATACCCTCTACAATAGCCTCACGCCTTGCGCCCCGGGTGGAACAACGCCCACCTCCCCGGTGGCTTGCTTGCTCCTTAGCCACCGGTGCCATAACATGGGTGGAAGCGGCAGAAGGAGAGATCGCCCACTGGCGCTCCCTGCTGCCTCCGAACCTCCTTGATGACCCGCATATGGCATCAACTCGTGGCTGTGGGGCACGTTTGGCCACCTCAAATAGGATCCTCGCCGCCGATCGAGGTTCCTCGGTGATGAACTATTCAACTACGGCGCTTCGCTGACACCGGGACTATAGGTGGTGGAGAAGGAAGAGGAGGAGGAGACGGGTGAGTACGACGACGACCAAATCCCGGGAGAGGAGGAACGAGATGACACTGACGACTTCGTAGGCTACCTTGCCTACCTCACGGAGAAAGCAAAGGTGGAGTGCACAGTGGATCGACCCCCCTCATGTCGGAAGGCGTGGACGAGAAGGAGGCGATGAGGCTCGCCATGAAGGTATGGCAGGAGCACACGCCGACACCGCCACAAGCGCCACCTAGGTATGTTGCGGCGGTCATCCCTGAAAGGCTTCCCGAGGAAGAGGCCCTTCGGGTCGCCATGGAGGCCTCTCGAGCGGAGCCCTCCAGCACCACGATCACTATGGGAGCAGTGGCCCGAGCCTGCCTCGTCCTATCCTCCTCATTCTCCAACAGCGTAGCCGCTGCTTTTATGGGTACCCAACTGGCCCTGGGAGCAGTAGCCACCATCTTCCCCGACGCCCATCCTCCTCCGCCGCCGATGGACCATATGTCGGCGCGACACCCAACTAACCGTGGGTGTTGCCGGAGATCGTGCACCCACCTAGGACGACGACGAGGAGTAGACCATAGGCTAGGGTTTTGGCCCATATTACCGTGTTTTCCTCCATTATTATTTATGTATTTAAGTTTTTTTACCAATGCAATTTATTTTTAAAAAGCATTTGCATCGGTCACCGGGAAGGCCTGAACCTAAACGGACAAGAGACACGGTGCGGCCGGTTTTATGTCGGCGACTCTATGCAGACGGACCAAAATAGATACATTTGGAGACCGAAAAAGCTCAACTGTGGCGTCGGGATGGAGCAAGAGGGGCAAGATCTGTATACATTGTCAGAACGCGGGTTGTGTAAGCCGCACGATATACGAGTAGAAAATATGGGAGGCCACCCATGCTACCCTTCAGTTCTCCGGTGGCATGAAGTAAATATTTTTTTTTGAGACATCTTACCTCCTAACTCCCTTTTGTAGGTAAACTCTTTGAAAGTATCATCGAGTTATGATTAAATTTTATGTATTGTTGGATAGTGCTTGTCATTATATTTGGAACAACATTGAGTAGAACTTATTTGGAGCTTGGATGCTCAACTTATTCAAATTTAAGTTTCAGCATTTTTCCCTATTTTCACGAACCAGGATCAAAACTGAGCAGACTAAGAAACAAGGGGCATGAACTTAATTTTTCCTTTAATGTAAGTGCGGTTGATTCTCAGCCGATTGAAATCACAAAAAATTAATTGCAACTCTTGACTAACACGAAATTTAAAGCAATTTAGCAACCATGTTGCAAGCTGCAACTTATGTCGCAACTTAGGTAGAACGAATCATGAAGCAATCTAATAGTGTGGGAGTCCACTTATAATTAGCAAAACCGTTTAAACTGAGATTTTCATTTAGAAATCCTTAAAAATAATCTTTTGGAAATAACGCCCTAAGAAATGTATTGGGCCCGATTTATAAGAAAGCAATTTTGGAGGCCCAGTAGTCATAATCTTGCTCAAGCTGCAGCCCTGCAGGTGAGCAGGTCTCGGCCCGACAATGCAAAACTTGTATTTGTGGGCTGAGGCCTGAGGGCCACCCGGTAGATTGGAGAAGTTCTTTTTTGCGAATTGGTAGATTAGAAAAGTTGCGGCATCCCTCAAAAAAAAAAAAAGAAAAGTTGCGGCATGGCGGCGGAGGGAGCGGAGCTTGGTTCCCCGGCGTCCGCGCAGCCGCCGGCACCGAAGCGGCGGAAGATCGAGCCTTCTCGGAGGTACCAACCGCTTCGCGTTTTCTCGTGGCCCTTCCAATTATTTTCAGTCTGACTGCTGCCAAACTCTCCAATTTAGTGGATGTTTTGCCTAATCTCTCACGGCCGCGCTGCGCCGTCCTTCTAGTTTTGAGATGAATTCGCAAGGTTTCTGGCCTTGGCTGTGGGGGCATGCCAGTGGTGGGGAGTGGCTAGTGGCTACAGCTGTAGGGTTCTTTTAGGTAAAGATTCCGGACTGGCCTGCCGACTAGCTGATCCTGACTCTGCATATCTCTGTATGTTAGATTTTGGTGCTCTTTAAAAGGGGCTTTGGAATGTGGCAATGTGGCTGTTTATCTGTATCTCGGCAAAATTTCCAATATTCCCATGACACCTTGTTGATTGAGACCAATATCGGTCCCTTTTGCATTTCTGTCTCAGACGGATAATATTCAGGCAATATTATGGGCTGTGGTGTCGACCACATTTTTTCTTTGAAGAAGTTGTCGACCACAATTGAGTGGGGGAGTGGGTAATTTGATAACATAAAGATTAGCTCTCATGTACCTAGTGGTGAATTCTTTGGGACGCGTGATCCAACCCGAAGAATCAACTGCACATAGTATTGTCTGTCTCTCTTTTGCTCATGGTTCGGTCCATCCAACCATGCAATCCATGTAGTTCAGAATATCTTAAATAAAAACTTGGTGCAATCAATCTTTTTAAACAGAAGGAGATAACGCACAACTTTAAAATAGTAAAGCCCCAAACGGCCAATGATGATACAAGGTGCTGAGGGAATCAGCTTACAAGGAAGAACATGAACAAGGAAGCAAACCATAAACAAGGCGCTTCGCTTGAACCTACTCTACTGCCTCGTCAGCTGCAACAATCGCTTAGATCGAAGGAGGTGCAGTCGATTTCAAGTTATGTCGATCCTATCTTGATAGCTATGACACATTACCACCATTAAATCATTGAACCAAACTAGCAATTCTGTTGATTAACTTTACGTTGTGTGTCTATATCTGATTGTCACTGTTAGGTTTAATGACATTATCCGCCTAAATGCACTTGAAGGGCACATCCTAAGTTGCCTGAATTGAGAGTGAAACCAACCATATGCTAATTAATTACTTGATGCACTGACAGTCACCATGAAAATCTGTTGTACCTTACAGTAAATTGTGCATTGAAGCTTCCTACTCGCTACTCAATCTTTTTTGCAGTTCAGTGTCATGTTGTACTTACTACTTCCTCCGTTTTATAATTCTTGTCGTGCTTTTAGTTCTTGAACTAAAACTACGACAAGAATTATGAAACGAAGGGATTAGCTATACTAAGAGCAGTGATTTTGTTGCTGTTGACTACAGCAGCCATTGCCTTGCTGCTGATTGCAATTTGTCATCAAACCAATTTCTTGTCTAGTAAATATATTCCGTTATGCTTTGGAACACAGGAGTAGACCTCCTCCTTCTCAAGATGCTCCTGATAAGGACAAGTTAGCGGCATCATCCAATTCATCAGTATGCTCTAATTCCTGACACGTTGATTGGCAATCAGTACCTTCTCTCCTCTTTCTTGATTTCTCCTAACATCCTTTTTTTGATGTGAACACCACTTTTCCAGGTTTCAGGTACACCGGTAGCGAGAGTGGATCTCAACAAAGTAATAGAGGCAAAGAGATTTGCTGTCTTTCAAGCACAGCACGAGGGATGCCTTGGAAGCTTCAAAAGCTTTGATTCTCTGTTTGGAAATTATCTTGTTCCTGTTACCCCAAGCGATGATTTCTTCGAACAGATTTCGAAGAAGTAATACAACAGAGTTGACAGCCGTGAAGAGGTAGGACAATGATTCTGCTCCATGCTAGGTATATCAACTGTCTAAGATCTGTTCCTGCTAGATTTTTTATACTAACAGAGTAATGCTAGCTAAGACTTCAATACAAACTCTATGAGTACTCTACTTTAGAAATTGAGGTTCTGTTCTTCAAAAGGGTAACTGGTTTTGATGTACGGCTGTAGATACTCCTACCTTGTAAGATCTCCACCGTGCCAAAATGTAGAGTTACTAATTGTACAAGTGGTGCACAAGCGTTGCTTTCTGGCAAGCATTCTGTAGTGCCACCTTTTATTTCTCAGTGGGAATTTTCCCCAGTCTAGGCTATCCTTCCAGCCCCCTGCCCCAGGAGGATGTACATCTGGACGGGATCATTTTATTCTTGTAGCCTTCCATCACCTTACAAGCTTTCCAATTATTTGACGTGGTTCTCTCTACCACTTCTTTCCTTCCAGCCAGTTCAACAAATATCTTTGCAGCATGGAGAGTTTCAAAGGAGATTGTCTAAACACTAAAGAAACCAGGGAACAGTTGGCATGTGAAACATGGTTAGGGAGTACGTTCGATTTCGGAACCCACAATTCGCTGCGAGTATCAAAGAAGCACTCTGTTGTGCTCGTTTTTATGACAGCTTTTTTTGGGAGGTCTCAGTTGCGAAACCCTTTGGAGAGCCTCTTCGATTCATTCTTTTCTTTCTCCCGATGCTCGTGCATGTGATTTTCCATTCCATAGGAGAAGAAAAAGAGTTATATAATTAATTAAAACAGAACCAGATAAAAACAAGGCGAAGCGGAACACACAAATAGATAGTTTGTGGTAGTACTGTGGACCCATTTAGTTTAATTCAATGGAGTGAGAAATAAAAAACCAACCTGTGTGGGATGGATTGTATCCCAAGCGTACCAGGAACAAAGAAGTGTTTGTGGCGACTTCATCAATTTTGAAGCTACGTGACTTGGGTCTTCGGTAGGGTTTATGTTTGTGGTGCGCCGGTTAGTGCATCTCCAACGGGCCGATCTATCTGGTCATCGTGAGTCTGAAACGTCCTATCTGCCGCATGCTCCAGCGGGGCGACCTGTCCGCCGCGACCCATCGGCCTACCAAATTTGAGGAAACGATGCGTCTACGTGGACAACACATGTGTCCGGCTGCGTGCCCCAGGCCCACTTAGAAGCGACCCGGCGGCAGAAGGCTGGTCGGCGGCAGCGTTTAAGCCGTGGCGCTAGAAGCAACCCGACGGTAGAAAGCTAACGACGGCTACATCCATGGCCATCAAAACCACTTCCACTGTCGCCTACGCTCTCCTTCATCAATGTCAACGGCTCGTGCTCCGCGCCAGAATCCACTGACTCGGCCTTTTTAAGTATAGCCTCTGTCGTGCTCATCCCCACCAACCCGCCCCCCAACCCCCAACGCGTCACTACCGTGTAGCCAACATGGCTCGCCGCAAGGCTAGCACCTACTTTTTTGGGGGCCGCAACGGGCGCACGCCGCCTGCACCTTCACCTCCGAAGCCGGAGTGGAGCTGGAACCCATCAGACATTTTCACGCTGGCCTCAGCGAGGCCGGCATAGCGGAGTCCGTCCTCTTGGACTCGTAGTCTGAGATAGACGTGGAACGCGAAGCAGCCGAGGAGGAGGAGGGGCCGGTGGCCGATTTGGAGCGGGCGGCATTAATGGAGTCTTATAGAAGAACGCCACCCACACCCTAGAGCAGGCTGGCCAGCAGCTCTTCCCACGCGCCATGGCGGTATCACGCGAGCGGTTGCCTACCGAGGAGGCTGGGTGGCTCCTCGTGAAGACGGAGCGACAGAGGATCCTTGAGCTAGTCAGACCCTCGCCGAGGAAACCCGCCGCGAAGAGGAGCGACTCGCCATGAACGTGAAGTTTACCATGAGGTGGCGGTTCGCGATGATCTAGTGAGCCGTCTTTGCTCAGGCTTCACCGTCGACCGCTAGGTATTGGCCTAGCAGCGGGAGTATGCCTCGGGCGAAGAACGACATCGAAGTTGGGCCGTCGTGCCCGCCTACCATTCAAACGTGTAACATGTAATAAAATTTGAGGGAAAATCTCAATTTATGCCGTGTTTTCTTTTTTCACATTTATCTTGGCAAATGGTAGCGCAGGATCAGCCGTTGGGCGCACTGGCCTGGCCAGCCGGACCGCCTCCCAAATTCTATCCGCAGACCTACTCTCGACCAAAACGAACAGAAACAGACGGTTTGGCTCGGTGTTTTGGGTTGATCCGTTCGAAATGCCCTTAAGCCAAGTGATACTTACTACCGCCTCCCAAATTCCGTCCGTAGTACTATTTATAGAAAGATCGGTATTACTAAGTGAAATAGATATACTATACCAATTCAAGACATCGTGTTAGAATTTAGTTTAATGCACAAGAAATGAGACGAGTGTGTTCAATCCCCGTGGTCTGACTCTATGATCAGGTTGTGTTCATCAGATGTTATACTCCCTTTCTACCGGTTTAGGGGTTACGTATTTTGAGAAATAAGTTTGACTATAAATTTGGTAAAAAAAATATAAAGCCACAACAATTTTACCATTAAATTTGTATTTAAAAGAAGATTTCAATAGTGTAATTTTTGCGATATATACCTTACATTTTGTTGATTAAATTAGTAGTCAAAATTTTATCTTGAAATGCGTAAAACTCTTGTAAACCGGTATGCATGGAGGGAGAATCGGGAAATTTAGAAGAGAAAGCGAAAAAGACTCCCGGGCTGCTCACGCGAGGGTGGCTCCGGAGGCCACCCACCGCCCAAGAGCAACAGATCCCGATCTCACACACCGGCCGCTGCCGCCGCCGCCGGTGGCGGCCACGCCTTGCTGTCGAAGGGCGGCGGGCAGGGATGGCGCGGCCCGTCGGGCTTCCTTCGCGTGGGGGGTTTGACATCGGGGCGGCGCAGGGATGGCGCGGCCCGTCGGGCTTCCTTCGCGTGGGGGGTTTGACATCGGGGCGGCGCAGGTGGAGTCGAGGCGGCGGGTCGGCGGCGCTTGCCGGTGGGCGGCGCTTGCTGGCGCGCGGCAGGGAGGCGTGGAGGAGACAGTGATGGGTGTTCGCGGTGGTGGGGGTAGGCCGGCGGCGGCGGACGGCGGCTCTCGCGTGCAGTTCTTCCTCTCGGTACCACGCTCGCGCGCTCGATCTGGGGTCGACCTGGATCCCGGTATGGGCCAGCACGGGTCGACTCGTTCCATCTGTTAGCCGGAAGTCGGCCGGCGGTGAGGGGGTTGCTGGCCTGGCCAAATAATGGTGGTTGTCCTAGGGTTCGAAATCACGCCAAGATGAAGATCTGCCCGTTGCGAGTTCCCGTTGATCTGGCTGGAGTGTCGTGTTCCAGAAGGCGCCGTTGGCGAACTCCATTGGGCGATTCATGCCTGGAGATTGCTGGATCGAGTGGGAATCGGTCGTGCGCACCCATGTTTTTACTCTGGCCGTTTGGTTACAGAGGGAGCGTTTCGAAGCTCTGCTGTCGGTTTTTATCATGGAGCACGTTTTCGTTCCGTGGTGCTGGCGGAGAATGACATGGAAGTCAAGATCTGTGGTCTTGCAATGGTGACTCGAGTCTAGGTGGCAAGGAGGAATTGGCTTCGTGATCGGTGTCTTTGGAGCAGTGGTATGCGAGTGGGGGCGACTGCACATGAGAAGTTCAAAATCTTATCTTTCAGGATGAAAATCCAAGGCCTAACCTTAATTGGTTGTGCCTGGCAATGTTCTTATTGAAGGCATTGTTTTGAGAATGAGTATTTTCTTCAGGGTGAAAACCTAAGATCTATGATCGGGCGACAACAGCGCTGGTGCACTGTTACCTTCTTGGAGGCTTCGTTTTTGGAGAAGCTGAAGTTCTGGTGCTGTCACGGTGGTGTTAGTGCTGTTGTTTAAAGGTTTAGATCACTGTAGCGGGGCTTTTTTTTTTTGGTAATTCTTCTTTCTTTTTTAGCTGTGTGCGTCCGTAATGTTCTTTGGGTAGTGCGTTGTTGCAGAGGCTGGGTGTAATTGGTATATTAATATATACTCTTTGTCGAAAAATGCATGGAGGGAGTACGTGTTTCTAAGCTTGTAGGTTGAACACTGAAGTTTATGAGATGATCATGTTGTCTACTCCTAGCTGCGTGTGTTTAACCTAGAAGATACTGCAATGGTGTTCTTTTTTTTCCCATGTTTTTTGGATGGTGCGAAAAAAAACCCATGACGTATCTGATCATCGAGTGTCTGCCTGTAGCACACGTTACGTTGGCCGGTTGGCGGAAGGCGGTATATTCGCTCCTGGTTTGCGGCAGCCCATCCACCGCTCCGTCCGTCCGCCATGCCCCGTGCCGTGCGGGTGCGAGCCTTGGGTCGTCGCCGGCCACGCTGCTGGCGGCGATAGGGTGCGATCGCCGAGGCGCTATTCCGTTTCGTAGCGGGGTGGTGGAGGTATGGTTTTCGTTCGTTCGCGCCCTGGCCATTTTCGTAGCGGGGTGGAAGCATGCTGACCCCACGGAGGAGGGCGACTTCTCCATTCTCCAGCCGTTGCTGCGTCGACACGTTTGCCCTTGCCGTCATCGCATCATCGGAGCGTCAGCTGCACCAGGCCCGCCGCCGGCCCTACGCCGCACGTGACACGCATCCCGCCGCCGGTTTCTCTCAACACGTACGTCCTCGCGCGCCTAATCACTTGCTTTCTGCTGACAGAACTCATCAGCCGCACACGTTGCAGCTGGGGAAAATTTGCAGTCACAACGTCCTTGTTCTGTACCCAGCCTAGACAGCAGTATGCCACCTGTCGGATACTTGTCCTGTCTCCTGTGTGTGACGGGCTCGTTCGGTTCGTCAGCTTGTTAGCATCTTTTCACTCAAAGGACCTCGCAGAGGGCATGATATTACGTCCCGCCTGGGCAATCCAGACCGTCCCGTTGCTTCTTCGCAAAATCTAGTCCGTTGGAGCGCGAGAGAGTTCCAACAGGCGAGGGGATTTAATTCGGCTGCAAAACGCCCAGTTCGTGGTCCTCGTCCCACTCCCCCCACTCTCCCAGCCCTGCGCAAGAGCAAGAGTAGGACAGAGCACAGAGAGCAGGGGAGGTTCCGACTGGCCTGCTCCAGTGTCCGGGCGCGCGGCTCGGTCGTGTGGGCGCCATGGCGAAGGGGGCGGTCGTGGGGACGGCGGTGGTGGCGTGCGCGGCCGCCGCGGCAGCGGTCGGGGTGGCGGTGGTGGTGTCGCGGAGGAGGAAGAGGAGGCGGGACGCGGAGGCCGGGAGGCGGAAGCAGGCGTCCGACGTGATCGAGGAGGTGGAGCAGGCCTTCGCGACGCCCACGCCTCTGCTGCGCGGCATCGCCGACGCCATGGTGGAGGAGATGGAGCGCGGGCTGCGCGCCGACCCGCACGCCCCGCTCAAGATGCTCATCAGCTACGTCGACAACCTCCCCACCGGGTAAGGCCCTCTCCCTCCTCTGCTTCTTCGGTTACATCGTCTTTCGGGTGACACCAACGGCACCTTTGTTTTCTGTCACTGTGCGCGCGCGCGTGTCGGTCTTGCTCTGAAGAAGTTTGATTTTTTTTTGGGTGGCTTGGTGAGGCGCGATTTCGATAGAAATATACTTTTGAGGTGGACCTGTGTCATTCTACTACTGGGATGACCGTGGCTTGGCCCTTGAGGCGGCTTGGAGCATCACTTTAGAAAAAAAATAGTTTAAAGCGGAATTTGGGAAGTATGGTACAAAAAAATTGTTTGAACTTGATACTGTATGATTCATATTGATTCTAGACGAAGGATGAGTGTTTTCCCCCCTCTGTATTTGGACCACAGATTGTGCCCGTAAGAAGAATCACGACATGAGTCAAGTTTGCGTGTTCGTCTCTAATTTGTGGTGTGGCCCCACATGTCTTCTCACATTTACATTGGCCTATTTGGTTGCCGGATTAAAAAAAATGCAGGTACACAAAAAAACATAGGAATTGGAGTCATGTCATGTGGAGTATTTGAATTAAAACACACGATTATGTGATAGAAGCTGTTTGGTTGAGCCACATGAGAAACATAAAATTATTTCTGAAGGATTTAGGCGCATGTCGTAATTATCATTTGGAACAATTGCAATTTTCGTTTGGAATTCTACTGAAAGTGCCTTCTAGTCCTACAAACCAAACAAGCTTGCTCTGTAGAAAAAGCCATAACAAATTTGAGACCCAGTGAATGGACCATCAATAGTTTGTACCTACATGCCTAGCTTATTTAATGATCAAACCATCAAGGTACTACTTTTTTTTTGAAAAGTCAAACCAAGTCAAGTTTGATCAAACTTTAGAAGAATCTATCAAAAAATATGATATTTTGTAGATACCATATAAAATTATTTTTCATTATCTATCTAATGATATTGAATTTGTATTTTGCATGTTAATGATTTTTGGTAAAAAATTAGTCAAACTTGACATAATTTGACTTTCTAAAAATAATATAATTCTTAAGCTTTGGGATGGAGGTAGTATGTTTTTTCGTTTTTTTGCAAGGTGAGATCTGGGTATAAGTATCGATGCGCCATGTTCTTCTATTTGCTGGCATGGGGAATTCATTATATGGCTTATTCCAAATGATCACTTAATACTTGTATTATCTTATCCACGTTCTCGAATACCCAGGACTACCACACCGCTGACATTATTTTGCCACACTTTTTAATCTCGGAACAGTACAGTTTTTCTGACTACCTAAATTAGTGACATAAATGATTATTTTCTGAAAAATACTTTGATAGTGTTATGATTGCCTTTTGTTTTCACAACATTTTTTTAAAAAAAATTCAAAACATTTTGGAGACTGAAAAATCTAGAGTGAGAAGTAGTTGATAACATGCAAACTCTAATTGCATACACGTGCATGTGTCTAAAAATGAAAGATGTTGTGCCTACCTCTTTCTACAATCTTCTGTCCTTGTTTCCTCTGCTACCATTTGGCTATTCAATGATTTGTCCCACTTTCTCCAGGGATGAGCATGGACTGTTTTATGCGCTCGATCTTGGTGGGACCAACTTCCGTGTTCTACGGGTCCAGCTTGGAGGAAAGGAAAAGCGTGTTGTCCAACAATATGAAGAGGTGGCAATTCCACCTCATCTGATGGTTGGGACTTCCGCCGTAAGTGCTTTTTATTGCTCTTTTGGAGTCCCCTGTATTAGATTTTATTTTCATTTTTACATTGTTTACTCACATCTTGAAAGACAAATGCAGGAACTATTTGATTTCATTGCGGCTGAGCTGGAAAGATTTGTTGGGACTGAAGGAGATGATTTCCACTTGCCGGAGGGTAGGCACAGAGAACTGGGGTTCACCTTTTCTTTCCCAGTACACCAAACCTCGATATCGTCAGGCACTCTTATTAAGTGGACAAAGGGATTTTGCATCAATGGCACGGTAAAAATAAAATTACCTTAGTACATAGTTTGCTGGCAGAATGATATACTAGTAACCCTTTTGTATTACTTTGATGATTAAGTTTGTTTTTTTATTCCCCTGAACAGACAGTAATTGGACAGAGAACTAGCTTTTATCATTAGCACGCTGCTTTGTTTTGACTTCTTGGTACTCTCCCTGACAAGTGGCCTTCCACCATCCTGAATTGTTTAGAATATTAGAATTTTTTTTAGTCCAATGTTAGTATGTACTATTTTTTGTTATGATTGTGAACATATGTAGTCCAAAGTTACAACATGTTCAGAAAGCTTACTATTGATGTGATGTATATGCTTCTCAGGACTCTTGGCATTTCTGTCGACTGCCAAGTATTGTTATCATTGGAGACACAAGTTTTGTTAAATCATAATACTTCTTATCTATATCTGATTAACCTGTATCATTATAACCAAAATAAACCGTATTGATCGTTCTGTTTTTCTTTGACTAATGTGGGAAGTTCTAGCATCTTAGAATGAACATGGATGCTCGTTTTAACCTTGTTTATTAGGATACTACTAATAGATAATAGATGACGTTCTGTATGATTGATTGCTGTGAACTCAGGTTGGGGAAGATGTGGTGGCTGAATTGAGCATGGCTATGGAGAGGCAGGAGCTTGATATGAAAGTTACAGCTCTGGTAAGTAAGCTCACTTGTTAATTAAATTAAATAGCACCTTTAACATTTCTATGCCAGGCTTTCGGACGTTCTATTTCCTATGCATTCTGATGCTAGCACTGATTTTTAGATTCTATTTGACGGTGGGACACAAATGTTGTGCACTTATTTTATCAACAGATAATTTCAATATCTTCAAATCTGACAGCATGTTTGAGCAGGTCAATGATACTGTAGGAACATTGGCTGGTGGAATATATGCTGATAATGATGTCGTTGCTGCTGTAATATTGGGCACTGGCACAAATGCAGCGTACGTGGAGCATGCAACTGCAATTCCAAAATGGAACGGACCACTACCTAAATCAGGAAACATGGTTAGTGCCTGGCTTCCTTTTTATGCTTGAAATATTGAAGTCCTTTGGACCTTTTTTCCAATCGTATATATGCACAATATTTTTTTGTCTTGTATGATATTCACTTCAGGTAATATCTTAGATTAGATGCATTTCTAAGCATTCACTTTCTTTCTCAGAAAACATAATTAAGTCGTAAGTCCAGTCAAATCAAATTAAATATCTTTATTTTCATGAAAAATTTGGGTCTATCAGTCACATTCAGGATATGCCTCTACTATTTCAATTTGATGTTTGGTATTCTGCAGGTAATTAACATGGAATGGGGAAACTTTAAATCAGACAAGCTTCCTCGTTCTGACTATGATATAGCCTTGGATTTTGAAAGTTTGAACCCCGGCGAGCAGGTATTTTTTATCTAATCTGGTAATTTCCAACTATGTGTGGGTATGTGTAATCTTGTCAGATTCTCTTTCTCAGATATATGAAAAGATGATTTCTGGCATGTATCTTGGAGAGGTTGTTCGAAGAATATTGCTTAGGCTGGCTCATGACGCTTCATTATTTGGAGATGTTGTTCCGCCAAAATTGGAGCAACTATTTGTACTGAGGTGCACTACCATATCCCACCTACTGAACTCTAGCTTTTGTTTATCAGTAGGAAACAATTAATTATGACTAAACAAATATAGATTGTGCGACATGCATACTCTAAACTATTTTTCTCAGTATGGTTCTATTTGTGTATAGATACTAGTACATAGTTAGTAATAAGCATAAAATTTAGAGACAAAGGTCTAATGTTTTTGTTTTTTTGGCTTTGTTTTAATTTTCTAGAGAAGTAACACAGAACTGATTTCTCAACTTTCCTATATTCCTTGAGATTAGCTCTTTCCAAGAACTCAGCCAGCCTCGTTGCTCCAACCCAATCCCCGAAGTTAATCATGAACTTTGCAAATCTCAAATGTCTGATAGTATGACCATGGTGAGTTTGTGGCTACTGGATTTGGACCTCCGAGCTCCCAAACTCCCATTCCACAAATAAACTTCAGTCTGATCCTTGAATAATAATGAACAAAATGGAAATAAAGAAACCAGTGATAACTAGTGATATAACGACAGTATGACCATAGGCCGGAGGCACGCTATAACTACCCCTAGACATAATAACCAATGATATAATGTTGTTTTTTGCTTGAATAGCTTAAAGGCCCAACAAATATACTTTCAAACGGTATCGTGAGTTTGTGACACATAATGTAGGTCACCTGCAGAAGCTTTCTTAAGTTTTTTTTATCGATAAAGGAGCATAGCCCCAGCCTCTGCATCAATAGATGCACACGGCTTGCTTTATTAAAACAAAGTATCAAGTCACAACAAATCCATCATCACTTAAGAAGCTTTCTTAAGTAACTCCCATTTGCGGTGTTGCAGGACTCCGGATATGTCAGCCATGCATCATGACACCTCACATGATCTCAAACACCTGGGGGCTAAGCTGAAGGATATTCTGGGGGTATGATGATAGACATGCTCAAAAGAGATATGATACTGTTAAATCTTACTTTCAGCAGCCATTGACTCGTTGTTTTATGCTTGAACGTATATTTAGGTTGCTGATACTTCCCTTGAAGCAAGATACGTTACTCTTCACGTCTGCGACAAGGTCGCAGAGAGAGGTGCACGCTTGGCTGCTGCTGGTATATACGGTATTCTAAAGAAGCTGGGCAGGGACCGAGTGCCGGGCGATGGTAGTCCCAAGCAAAGGACTGTTGTCGCAATAGACGGTGGTCTATACGAGCACTACAAGAAGTTCAGAGCCTGCGTGGAAGCGACACTGGCAGACCTGCTCGGGGAGGCTTCCTCGTCTGTTGTCGTCAAGATGGCAAACGATGGCTCTGGCATTGGTGCTGCACTTCTTGCAGCTTCACACTCTCAGTATACTGTCGAGGAATAATCCTAAGGGATGGAGGGAGCTCCTACGGCAGCTTCTGTGGTTTTTCCACACCTATTTTGTCATTTCTCTCTATGATAGTTCCCCTCGCGCGATTCGCGTCTCCTTTTGCTATTCTGCAAACACCTGATGAGTGCCTGTGCAGCGGTATATAGCTAGTATTGTGCCAATGAGTTTCAGAGTTCGGATTTCACCATATGGGACAAGCGTTGGCAGCTGCAGGAAAGAGGAAACGGAGGTTAGAATGGTGCCGTTCCTTTCCTGCCGTTTCTTTTCCCCAAACCTGTAAGTTTCTATTGCGATGCAATGTTGCAAACCAAATGGAGCATGCTTTAATTCAGAATAAGGAGGGTGGTATAATCATATAACCGAAACATTTACGACTTCTTATGATTAATATTTCCCATATGTATGTAATGTACAATGCCTTTTTAAGCTTTCTAAACTCAAAATGGTTTGGTCATATATGAGCAGCTAGCAAGGGAAGTAAGTAGTGTCCAATCAAGAATGTGTAGTCAAGTTCATAGTTCAGACTATATTGTCCCTGCCTATAGCTGTTGTCATATTGTCAGATTTCGTTAGGACAACAGCTATTAGTAGTGTCCTATGCTATAGTACACCAAATGTGACCTGAAGTACAAATACACAGTCCCAGGTCATATTGTCCCTGCCTATAGCTGTTGTCCTAACGAAAGTTGCAGGTAGTTGCCTACTTGGCTCCTTTATTCAGACAATGCTGTCGAAGTCACTCTTCTCCTCGCTGTCGGATCCTCTAGAGCTCGAAAGCTGTTTTCGCCGGCTGCCGCGCTGCGGCAGCAAGAACGGAGCTGCTTCGTACTCCCGGCCTGGCTCCGTCTTGCCTTTCTGGTGCGTCTGCTCTGAGCACCTGAGCAGGATCTGCAGCACTTCCTTCATGGACGGCCGCGACGACGGCGAGGCGCTGGTGCACAGCACGCCTAGCCTGAACACGGCCTGGATCTCCTCCGAGCACCCAGCGTATCTGATACGGCTATCCGTGGCGTCGGGTATGCTTCCTCCTGATTGGTACAGGTGCCGTGCCCATTCCGCCAGGGACCCGTCCTCGCAGCCGTCGTTGGCCGCCCTGCCGGTGGTGAGCTCCAGGAGCACCACGCCGAAGCTGTACACGTCCACCTTCTCCGTCACCTTCCTCGTGTAACCGCACTCTGCACACAAGCATCGTCAGATAGAACCCAAAAAATCCTGGCCAAAGAAGGTTGATTGATGATTCCTTACCGGGAGCCATGTAGCCGAACGACCCGGCGACGGCGGACATGGTGTTGGGCGTGCCGGCCTGCACCAGCATCCTGGCCAGCCCGAAATCCGCGATCTTGGCCCGGAACTCGGAGTCCAGCAAGATGTTGCTGGTCTTGACGTCCCTGTGAACGATGGGCGGGGTGCACTCGTGGTGCATGTAGCAGAGCCCCTGCGCGGCGCCGACGGCGACTCTGATCCTCGTCGGCCAGTCCAAACCAGCCTCGCGCCGCCCAGACAGAGCCCTCGTCATAGTCGGAATGGTTTTCCCGGCGCTGTGGAGCCACCCGTCGAGGCTGCCGTTGTCCATGTAGTCGTACACGAGGAGCTTGGCGCCGGAGTCGGGACGGGAGAGGCAGCAAAGCAGCCTGACGATGTTCTTGTGCCGGACGCCGCCGAGGATGCTCGCCTCCGACTCGAATTCGCGCTCCACCTTCTCGTCCACCTTCCCGGCGCTCCGTATCTGCTTCACGGCCACGGCGCCGGCGTTGCCGTTGTACCGGTTCGTGTACGCGGCGCGGTAGATGCGCCCCGACCCGCCGCTGCCGACGAGATTCTCTTCGGTTAGCGCCCGGAGTATGGCCGCCTCCCCGAATCCAAGATCCGTCTGATAAGGCGTGATCTTCCAGCCACTGTCCCGTGCCGCGCGCTTCCGTTTCTTCATTTCGCGGACGGCGAAGAAGGCCAAGGCCACGATGAGGACGAGGAGCGCGCCGGCAGCGACCAGGAGGCCCGTTCGCAGAGCCGGCGAGACGCCGCCTGAGGAAGCGCCGGCTGCTTTCGTACCCGCGGAGCAGGAACGCACGCCGGAAAGGTAGCCGGGCTCGAGGCCGGCGTGGCAGAGGTCGGGGTTGTTGAGGAAGCTGCGATCGTAGGCAGCGATGGCGAGCTCAGCCGGTACTTGGCCGTCGAGCTGGTTGGATGACAGGTTGAGCGAGCTAAACTGCAGCCTGGCAAGCGGCGGCGGTATGTCGCCGGAGAGCTTGTTCGACGACAGGTCAAGTGCGCTGAGCACCGGCATGGCGCCCAATTCCGCTGGTATCTCCCCCGTGAGCTGGTTTCTGCTGAGGTCCATCTGCGTCAGGAAACCGAGCTTGGCTACGCTCCTCGGGATCCCGCCAGAGAGTTGGTTACCGGACAAGTTCATGATCTGCAGCAGCGGCATGCCGTCGCCAAGATTGGCCGGCATATCCCCAGAAAATTTGTTGTTCCCGGCGGTGAACACACGGAGTCCAACAGCCACCGTTGGGATGTTCCCACCAAACTTATTGTTCTCAATTTGTAAAGTGTTGAGGTTGCTGTACATGGTGGCCGGCAGAGTCCCGCTGAGCCGGTTATTCCGCAGGAGCAGCTGCTTAAGCTTTGTCGCCCTCCACAGCGCTTCAGGGACCTCACCGGAGAGCTGGTTATTGTAGAGCTTCAGGTCTTCGAGGGTGGCGCAACCGGCGAGGCCTGCCGGGATGGAGCCGGTCAAGCCGTTGTCTTGGGCGATGAGCGCCTGGAACTTGCCGTTGGTGCACAGCCCCTCCGGTATCGCGCCGGTGATGTCGTTGTCAAAGACTTCAATAGACAGCAACTCAGATGACGGGTCCTTGCCGAGGTCCGGAGGGAGCGTGCCGCTGAGGCGATTGCTGAACAAAGACAGCTTCACCAATGAAGGCAACCGGCCGATGCTCGCCGGTATCTCACCGGAGAAGTTGTTCATGTAGAGGTTGAGTGTTGCAAGGTTCGGGAGGTGACCGAAGGCGTCCGGAATCGGCCCAGTCAGCATGTTGGCGGTCAGATCGATCGCCTCCAAATTCACCGCCCCGAAAGCACCATGGACGACGACGTCGCCGGTGAGATTGTTTTTGTACAGATTCAGAGTCTGCAGCTTGGTGAGGTTCCAGATCCCCGGAGGTATGCTCCCGGTGAAGTTGTTGACCGAGAGGTCGAGAAACTTTAGGTCCGGCATATCCGCCACATAGGTCGGGAAATCCCCACGGAGGCTGCAACTCGCGACCCCGAAGTATTTGAGCCTGGTCAGGTTCTTGAACGAGGCCGGCAGCTCGCCCGCGACAAAGGCGTTGTTGTCGAGCCACAGGAGCTGAAGTTTCGTCAGCTGGCCGAGCTCCTCCGGGATCGTGCCGGTGAGGCTGTTTCTGTACAGCGAGAGCGACTGCAGGTTCGTTAACCGGGACAAGGAGGTGGGAATTGTACCGTTGAAGGTGTTGCCGCTGAGGGTCAGAGTGGTGAGGTTCTTGCCGAGCCCGGTGCCGATGTCGGCGGGGAGCTCGCCGCCGAGGTAGTTCTCGGAGAGGTCGAGGTACCGGAGCGAAGCGCAGCGGTACAGGCTGGTCGGGAAGGTGCCGTTGATGCTGTTGTTGAAGAGGTCGAGGCTCGTGAGGCCGGAGAGGCCGCCGACGGCGTCGGACACCGGGCCGGCGACGTAGGTGTTGGCGAGGGAGAGGTTCGTGACGCGGCCGGACGAGGCGTCGCAGGCCACGTAGGGCCAGGTGCAGTGGTCGCCCGAGCCGCTCCATGCCGCGAGCACGGGCGGGTCGCCCCACGCGCGCTTGATCTGGAGGAGCAGCTGCTTCTCGTCCGGTGCGGTGGTGGGGGGCTGGGCGGCCGCGCGGTGCAGTAGGCAGCCGAGGAGCACGGGCAGGAGGAGGAGGAGGAGGAGGTGGGACGCGCGGCATGGTGCGGACGCCATTGTTGTGGGCCGGTCTCGGTGTGTTGCGTTTCCCGCCATGGCCACCGCGGTGGACGCGGGCAGATGAATTAGTTTTGTATTAGTAGCACGTGGTCAGCAATGGCGGCGCGAGCGTGAAGTGCTCGGCGATGTGCTTGCTTGGAAGCATCGAATGGCGGGAGTACGTGGTTTTCTTCGGACTGATGATGATTCTAGCGGATTGGGCTCGTTGGGAGAAGATGCAAGTTCATTCAGGCTAAACTGAGCTGGGTCTGAAATCTAGAAGTAGTGCCCTGTGATATTGCCTTGACTCGGCCGGTCAAAGTCGTTGCTTTCCTTCCGGCACTCATCGTCTCTCTGGCGGCCTGATTCGTGGCCGTGGGAACGCAAAGCAAAACGGAGAAAAGTCTTGGATAAAGGTGAGAGGCTGTACGTGCACGACTCGTCAAACTTCTAGTGGGTCAACGGTCGTCATGGCAAAGCAAAATGAAGGAAAATGCGAGGTGTCTCACTTTGCCCGTGTGGTGGGCTCACCCCATCACGATACAAGCTAGTGCATCTATATTTTTTTTACAACTATACAGTGCATCTAGCTAGGTCCATAGTAAAATTTTTGGAAAAGTTTCAATACGCTCATGCTCCCTTTGTTCTGAACTAAATACTGTAGGTAAAATATAAACATTCATAATATTAAATCATGCATTAGGGCATGTTTTGCAAGATAAGAGCATCTTCCGTCCCGTCCCGATGCGCTGGATTGAGCGTTTAGGGACGTGTTTCGTTCCTGCCGCGTTGGAGGGACGTCGCTCCCCAGCCGCGTCCCCCAAACGTCGCCCCTAAACATTAAAATACTCTTTTTTATTTTAATAGATAGAAGAAAACTCTGTACTAATATTCAAATCGGTGCAACATAAACAAATTACATATAAAAACTTCGAAAAACATAATCAAATTACATATAATTTTTTTAAAACTACTACTTCTTTGATGGCCCTGCCTCGTCGTTCTCATCACGGTGGCGCTTCCTGCTCGTCACCTCTTCCGAAGAGGCGTTGTCGGTCGACGCGTCGGAGGAACTTGTGTCCTCCTCATTGTCGCCGGTGCTCGCCGGCTGTGCCTTGGCCATGGCCTTGGCCTTCGCTTTCGCGTCCGCCTCCGCCTTCGCACGGGCCGCCGCCGACGTCGCCTCCTCATACCCTTCCTCCTCCGCCTCCTCCTCCTCCACGGCTTGTCATTCCTCCACGTTGTCCAGTGGCGGCGAGGAATCATCGTCGTTGTTGGGCGTCCAGACTCTATCCCACCAATGACGCAATCCTGGAGGCTTGCCCTCGCTGGAGGTGTCAGATGGAAGGCCAGAGATGTAGCTCATCGTGAGAAGCTTGGATGAATGGTGGCCAGTTAAAGATCCGAATGCGCCTACGTACGGGTCTTAATGAGCGCGGATGAACGGCGGCGCAGAAGTCGAAGAGAGCGGCGTTTGCTCTTCCGAGGAGTTCGCGCTCCATTCTGGTGGTTGGCGCGTCGGTCAACGCGGTTGTCAATGCGACGGTTCCCCTTCCCGGCAACTGCACCGTCGCTAGGTAGGCGTCGGTTGAGCGATCGAGCCGCTGACGCATCGAGCCCGCGCCTCCTTGCCTCTCATTTCGTTGTGTCCGGCGTGCCCGGAGCATCCCCTGTGTAGCGGGGACGGGCTCGGGGCACCGGACACCGTATTGGGCCGCACCGGACAAAAAGGGCCTTTGGGGCGCGCGGTTGGGAACGATTTTTTGTCCGGCGCGCCCCAAATACCTTTGGAGGATGGTTTGGGGGACGCGAATGGAGATGCTCTAACATGTCCATGATCTAGCGGCGCGCTCGGGAAGGGGGCGCGAGGACACATGGGGTAGGTGGAAATGAGGGGTAGTAGAGAGGAGAGTAGGGCGCACGAGTATTAGGTGGGTCCCTGCACTTGGGTTTAAAAACATCCCGTAACGTCCTTCAATGAAGGCACTTTTTTAAAAAAAATGTGTTGTGTATTAATCAGAAAACATTGTTTGAATTACAATCATCCAAGGCCGCTTTCGACACGCAGGTCGGAACCACACCTTGTAACACTCCCCGACACAACACATTACGACTAAGTTGACATAAATCATGAGCAATTACAATTTCTGCTCACTTGAGAGATGACAATTTGTCGATCTGGTGGTGTCAACGAGTTGAATTTCTTCGCTATGAAACACACCTCAGATCAGTCGCTGCTATCCTCTCTAAAAGACTCCACAACTGAAGCACGATATGTCTCAATGATAAGATTTGAAGTACATTTTGCAAGTCCCAATCTCAAACCTTCAAGGCAAGCTATAGCTACATCCCAAGCTGATAGTAGAATGTTACCCATGTATTCCCGTAGAACCACACCCCAGTCACCATTCCTTTCTTCCTTTAAAAAACTTGCATCGACATTGCATTTTATCCATCCATCAGGTGGTTTTTCCCAGATTTTCCTCTGCACTTGCATCGCATTTTGGACCTTGTCACCAATGGTTAGTTTCTGGTCTATTTTTCCTTTTTCTATCCACTACAAGCTCTCCTTTCTTCAACTTCTGCAAGGTAGCTAAATAACTCTGTAAAAATTGATCGAGTTTTGGATAGAAGCTTTACCATCAACGAAGATTATGTTGTTTCTATGATGCCACGCTCTCCACCAGATGAACACCAGTTTGTCCCTCATCTCTTTGGGCAGTTTGTCTAGCAAGACAAGGACCCATTCATTCCCTGTAAAGACTAGTTCAGATTCATGTGGTAGTTCCCAAATTTCAGACAGACCTTGCCTTAGAGCCTTTGCCTTTGTGCAATTCATAGTCGCATGGTACCCAGTTTCTTCCTCCATTCGACAGATACTACAAGTGGGCAGGACATTGGGGAGTCTTCTACTTCTATTTACATGAACAGCTAGGCTGCCAGTAGCTAACTTCCAGGTGAATATCTTTACTTTGGGAGGTCCATTTGCACTCCAGATAGTATTCCATAGACTTCTATCCCCATTCAGATTTCCACTTGAGTTTGGTGGATTATTGGATCTGAGATCAAGGGCCAGATTATAGGCACTCTTCACTGTAAACATGCCATGTTTTTCTGGGATCCAAGATATGAAATCATCCTCGTCAATTCTTGGCAAGCGAATTTTGAGTATTTCCTCGGCATCATGAGGCATACAAATTTTCCTTACCAAATCTTCCTTCCATGACCGGTCCTCGTGATTTATAAGCTTATCTACTCGTCTAAATCTTGAGTTTGTCAAGTTTGCAGTGACTTTCATGTCTTCCCTTGCGATACAATTATCTCTCCAAATCCTAACTTTCTTCCTGTTTTTGATACGCCATAATATGCCCTTTTTCAGGAGCTCGAGACTATACATGATACCTGATACGTCTCTGACGTATCGATAATTTCTTATGTTCCATGCCACATTATTGATGATTTCTACATGTTATATGCACACTTTATGTCATATTCGTGCATTTTCTGGAGCTAACCTATTGACGAGATGCCGAAGGGCCAGTTCCTGTTTTCTACTGTTTTTGGTTTCAGAAATCCTAGTAACGAAATATTCTCGGAATTGGACGAAATCAACGCCCAGATTCCTATTTTGCCCGGAAGCATCCGGAACACCCGAGAGCCGCCGGAGGGGGCCACGGGGCCCCCGGATGATAGGCCGGCGCGGCCCGAGCCCCGGCCGCGCCGCCTTATGGTGTCGTCGCCCCTTCGACCTTCGACGCCGCCTCTTCGCCTATATAAAGGTCCCGGACCTAAAACCTCGATACGAAAGAGCCACGGTACGAGAAACCTTCCGGAGCCGCCGCCATCGCGAAGCCAAGATGCGGGGGACGGAGTCTCTGTTCCGGCATGCCGCCGGGGCGGGGAAGTGCCCCCGGAAGGCTCCTCCATCGACACCACCGCCATCTTCATCAACGCAGTTGTCTCCCATGAGGAGGGAGTAGTTCTCCACCGAGGCTCGGGGCTGTACCGGTAGCTATGTGGTTAATCTCTCTCCTATGTACTTCAATACAATAATCTCATGAGCTGCCTTACATGATTGAGATTCATATGATGATGCTTGTAATCTAGATGTTATTATGCTAGTCAAGTGAGTTTTACTTATGTGATCTCCGGAGACTCCTTGTCCCACGTGTGTAAAGGTGACAGTGTGTGCACCGTGTGGGTCTCTTAGGCTATATTTCACAGAATACTTATTCACTGTTATGAATGGCGTAGTGAAGTGCTTATTTATATCTCTTTATGATTGCAATGTGTTTTGTATCACAATTTATCCATGTGCTACTCTAGTGATGTTATTAAAGTAGTTTTATTCCTCCCGCACGGTGTAATGGTGACAGTGTGTGCATCCGTGTTAGTACTTGGCGTAGGCTATGATTGTGATCTCTTGTAGATTATGAAGTTAACTATTGCTATGATGGTATTGATGTGATCTATTCCTCCTACATAGTGTGAAGGTGACGAGTGTGCATCGCTGTGTTAGTACTTGGTTTAGTCGTGTTGATCTTTCATGCACTCTAAGGTTATTTAAATATGAACATTGAATTGTGGAGCTTGTTAACTCCGGCATTGAGGGTTCGTGTAATCCTACGCAATGTGTTCATCATCCAACAAGAGAGTGTAGAGTATGCATTTATCTATTCTGTTATGTGATCAATGTTGAGAGTGTCCACTAGTGAAAGTCTAATCCCTAGGCCTTGTTCCTAAATATCTGCTATCGCTGCTTGTTTCTTGTTTTTCTTGCATTACTATCTGCTACCATATTACCACCATCAACTACACGCCGAGCAAGCTATTTTCAGGTGCCGTTACTACTTGTTCATATTCATTCATACCACCTGTATTTCACTATCTCTTCGCCGAACTAGTGCACCTATTAGGTGTGTTGGGGACACAAGAGACTTCTTGCTTTGTGGTTGCGGGGCTGCATGAGAGGGATATCTTTGACCTCTTCCTCCCCGAGTTCGATAAACCTTGGGTGATCCACTTAAGGGAAACTTGCTCGCTGTTCTACAAACCTCTGCTCTTGGAGGCCCAACACTCGTCTACAAGAATAGAAGCTCCCGTAGACATCAAGCTATTTTACGGCGCCGTTGCCGGGAGGAAAGGTAAAGGTACTCACACTCCGGATCTCGGCTACTAAGCTATTTTCTCCGTTGTAAGTACTCGAAGCTATTTCCTTTAGATCCTGCAATTGCATCTTTTTGTTTCTTGTTTACACTAGTTTGGCATAATGAACAACAATGAGCTTCTTATTCTATTTCCTGATTTAAGACATGGATGGTTTGATGCGAAAATTAAAAAACCTATGGAATCTTATTTGCATGCTTGGTAGTAATATTAGTATGAACGCTTTGAACACCATTGTTGATAATGATATAGAAAGTTCTAAGCTTGGGGAAGCTGGTTTTCATGATCTTTTTAGTCCCCCAACCATTGAGGAGAAAATTTTCTTTGATGATACTTTGCCTCCTATTTATGATGATTATAATGATAGTGGTCTTTTGGTGCCACCTACTATGGAGACTGAATTTTGTTATGATTATACTATGCCTCCTACACTTGATGAGAATAATAATGATAGCTACTTTGTTGAATTTGCTCCTACTACAATTAATAAGGATAACTATGCTTATGTTGGGAGTAGTAATAATTTTATGCATGAGACTCATGATAAGAATGCTTTATGTGATAGTTATATTGTTGAGTTTGCTCATGATGCTACTGAAAGTTATTATGAGAGATTTAAATATGGTTGTAGAAATTTTCATGTTACTAAAATACCTCTCTATATGCTTAAAATTTTGAAATTGAGCTTGTCTAGTTTTCCTATGCTTATTGCATTATGCCTACATAACTTGTTTATTTACAAGATTCCTTTTCATAGGAAGCATGTTAGACTTAAATGTGTTTTGAATTTGCCTCTTGATGCTCTCTTTTGCTTCAACTACTATTTCTTGCGAGTGCATCATTAAAACTGCTTGAGCCCATCTTAATGGCTATAAAGAAAGAACTTCTTGGGAGATAACCCATGTGTTTATTTTGCTACGAGTACCTCTATTTTATATTTGAGTCTTGGAAGTTGTTTACTACTGTAGCAACCTCTCCTTATCTTAGTTTTGTGTTTTGTTGTGCCAAGTAAAGTCTTTGATAGTAAGGTTCATACTAGATTTGGATTACTGCGCAGAAACAGATTTCTTTGTTGTCACGAATCTGGGCCTACTTCTCTGTAGGTAACTCAGAAAATTATGCCAATTTACGTGAGTGATCCTCAGATATGTACGTAACTTTCATTCAATTTGAGCATTTTCATCTGAGCAAGTCTGGTGCATCAATAAAATTCGTCTTTACGGACTGTTCTGTTTTGACAGATTCTGCTTTTTATTTCGCATTGCTTCTTTCGCTGTGTTGGGTGGATTTATTTGTTCCATTACCTTCTAGTAGCTTTGAGCAATGTTCAGAAGTGTTAAGAATGATTGTGTCACCTCTGAACATGTGAGTTTTTGATTATGCACTAACCCTCTAATGAGTTTGTTTCGAGTTTGGTGTGGAGGAAGTTTTCAAGGGTCAAGAGAGGGGATGATATACTATGATCAAGAAGAGTGAAGAGTCTAAGCTTGGGGATGCCCCCATGGTTCATCCCTGCATATTTCAAGAAGACTCAAGCATCTAAGCTTGGGGATGCCCAAGGCATCCCCTTCTTCATCGACAACATTATCAGGTTCCTCCCCTGAAACTATATTTTTATTCCATCACATCTTATGTACTTTACTTGGAGCGTCTGTGTGCTTTTATTTTTGTTTTGTTATTTTCATTCTATGAATAAATACATGCTTGCGTGGGAGAGAGACACGCTCCGCTGGTTCATATGAACACATGTGTTCTTAGCTCATAATATTCATGGCGAAGGTTGAAACTGCTTCGTTAATTGTTATATGGTTGGAAACGGAAAATGCTACATGTAGTAATTGGTAAAATGTCTTGGATAATGTGATACTTGGCAATTGTTGTGCTCATGTTTAAGCTCTTGCATCATATACTTTGCACCCATTAATGAAGAAACACCTAGAGCTTGCTAAATTTGGTTTGCATATTTGGTCTCTCTAAAGTCTAGATATTTCTAGTATTAAGTTTGAACAACAAGGAAGACGGTGTAGAGTCTTATAATGTTTACAATATGTCTTTTATGTGAGTTTTGCTGCACCGGTTCATCCTTGTGTTTGTTTCAAATAACCTTGCTAGCCTAAACCTTGTATCGAGAGGGAATACTTCTCATGCATCCAAAATCCTTGAGCCAACCACTATGCCATTTGTGTCCATCATACCTACCTACTACATGGTATTTCTCCGCCATTCCAAAGTAAATTGCTTGAGTGCTACCTTTAAATAATTCAAAATTTATCACCTCTGATTTGTGTCAATGTTTTATAGCTCATGAGGAAGTATGTGGTGTTTTATCTTTCGATCTTGTCATTTACTTCGACGAGACTTTCATAATGGACTAGTGGCTTCATCCGCTTATCCAATAATTTTGCAAAAAGAGCTGGCAATGGGGTTCCCGGCCCGATTAATTAACTTGCATTAATAATTCTCTTCACATGTTTTGCTGCTGATTCATCAGTAAGCAACTTAATTTTGCAAATAGACACTCCTTCATGGTGTGTGATTGTTGGAAGGCACCCGAGGATTCGGTTAGCCATGGCTTGTGTAAGCAAAAGGTTGGGAGGAGTGTCATCCATAAATAATGAAACTAAAGTACATGTGTAAACAAAAGAGAAGAGGGATGATCTACCTTGCTTGGTAGAGATAACGTCCTTCATGGGAGCCGCTCTTGAAAGTCTGGTTGATGAGGTAGTTAGAGTGCCCACTACCATTCGTTGACAACAACAAACACCTCTCAAAATTTTACTTTTATGCTCTCTTTATGTTTTCAAAACCAAAGCTCTAGCACAAATATAGCAATCGATGCTTTCCTCTTTGAAGGACCATTCTTTTACTTTTATGTTGAGTCGGTTCACCTATTTCTCTCCATCCCAAGAAGCAAACACTTGTGTGAACTGTGCATTGATTCTTACATACTTGCTTATTGCACTTGTTATATTGCTTTGCATTGACAATTATCCATGAGATATACATGTTACAAGTTGAAAGCAACCGCTGAAACTTAATCTTCCATTGTGTTGCCTCAATGTCTTTACTTTAAATTATTGCTTTATGAGTTAACTCTTATGCAAGACTTATTGATGCTTGTCTTGAAAGTGCTATTCATGAAAAGTCATTGCTTTATGATTCAGTTGTTTACTCATGTCATTACCATTGTTTTGATCGCTGCATTCATTACATATGCTTACAATAGTATGATCAAGGTTATGATGGCATGTCACTCCAGAAATTATCTTTGTTATCGTTTACCTGCTCGGGACGAGCAGAACTAAGCTTGGGGATGCGATACGTCTCGACGTATCGATAATTTCTTATGTTCCATGCCACATTATTGATGATTTCTACATGTTATATACACACTTTATGTCATATTCGTGCATTTTCCGGAACTAACCTATTGACGAGATGCCGAAGGGCCGGTTCTCGTTTTTCGCTGTTTTTGGTTTCAGAAATCCTAGTAACGAAATATTCTCGGAATTGGACGAAATCAACGCCCGGGGTTCCTATTTTGCCCGGAAGCATCCGGAACACCCGAGAGCCGCCGGAGGGGGGCCACGGGGCCCCCGGATGATAGGCCGGCGCGGCCCGGGCCACGGCCGCGCCGCCTTATGGTGTCGTCGCCCCTTCGACCTTCTGACGCCGCCTCTTCGCCTATATAAAGGTCCCAGACCTAAAACCTCGATACGAAAGAGCCACGGTACGAGAAACCTTCCAGAGCCGCCGCCATCGCGAAGCCAAGATGCGGGGGACAGGAGTCTACGTTCCGGCACGCCGCCGGGCGGGGAAGTGCCCCGGAAGGCTCCTCCATCGACACCACCGCCATCTTCATCAACGCTGCTTGTCTCCCATGAGGAGGGAGTAGTTCTCCATCGAGGCTCGGGGCTGTACTGCGGTAGCTATGTGGTTAATCTCTCTCCTATGTACTTCAATACAATAATCTCATGAGCTGCCTTACATGATTGAGATTCATATGATGATGCTTGTAATCTAGATGTCATTATGCTAGTCAAGTGAGTTTTACTTATGTGATCTCCGGAGACTCCTTGTCCCACGTGTGTAAAGGTGACAGTGTGTGCACCGTGTGGATCTCTTAGGCTATATTTCATAGAATACTTATTCACTGTTATGAATGGCGTAGTGAAGTGCTTATTTATATCTCTTTATGATTGCAATGTGTTTTGTATCACAATTTATCCATGTGCTACTCTAGTGATGTTATTAAAGTAGTTTTATTCCTCCTGCACGGTGTAATGGTGACAGTGTGTGCATCCGTGTTAGTACTTGGCGTAGGCTATGATTGTGATCTCTTGTAGATTATGAAGTTAACTATTGCTATGATGGTATTGATGTGATCTATTCCTCCTACATAGTGTGAAGGTGACGGTGTGCATCTTGTGTTAGTACTTGGTTTAGTCGTGTTGATCTTTCATGCACTCTAAGGTTATTTAAATATGAACATTGAATTGTGGAGCTTGTTAACTCCGGCATTGAGGGTTCGTGTAATCCCACGCAATGTGTTCATCATCCAACAAGAGAGTGTAGAGTATGCATTTATCTATTACAGTTATGTGATCAATGTTGAGAGTGTCCACTAGTGAAAGTCTAATCCCTAGGCCTTGTTCCTAAATATCTGCTATCGTTGCTTGTTTCTTGTTTTCTTGCGTTACTATCGCTACCATATTACCACCATCAACTACACGCTGGCAAGCTATTTTACGGTGCCGTTACTACTTGTTCATATTCATTCATACCACCTGTATTTCACTATCTCTTCGCCGAACTAGTGCACCTATTAGGTGTGTTGGGGACACAAGAGACTTCTTGCTTTGTTGTTGCGGGGTTGCATGAGAGGGATATCTTTGACCTCTTCCTCCCTGAGTTCGATAAACCTTGGGTGATCCACTTAAGGGAAACTTGCTGCTGTTCTACAAACCTCTGCTCTTGGAGGCCCAACACTGTCTACAAGAATAGAAGCTCCCGTAGACATCAATACCTTGCAAACAGGGTGATGGGTTCCTAATAAAAGCAGTATCTGTTAACTCTCCATTTGGGTAGTATTTTGCTCTTAGTAACCTTGCACATAAACTATCTGGAAAAGCAACGAGTTTCCAAGCCTGTCTAGCTAACAATGCTTGATCGAACAAATGGAGATCTCTGAAACCCATTCCTCTCCGCCCTTTTCTTCTCGTAACTTTATCCCAGCTCATCCAATGCATTCCTCTCCTCTCATTTTCATCACCCCACCAGAAGTCTCTCGTCAATTTCATGAGATCTTCACACAGTCCCTCTGAGAATTTGAACACACTCATTGAGTAGGTAGTGATGGCTTGTATCACTGATTTATGAGAACATCCTTTTCTCCACTAGAGGAATATTTTTCAGCATAGTCGGAGACACACTTTTTGATTTTCTCCTTGACTGGCTGAAATTTGCCATCTTTCATACGTCCTTCGGAAACTGGTAGACCAAGGTATTTCTCCTCGAAACCCACAGCCTGTATGTCCAAAATGGATGCCACCACCTGGCCTTGTGCCTCGGTACATCTGTTTCCTATCAGCAAGGAGCATTTTCCAGGAATTAGGCGTTGCCCTGTGGCCACCTCGTACATCTATTTGCTTGATCTGCATTGGCCTCAAAGAAAAGAAGACTATTATCAAAAAAAAAAAGGTGTGAAATTACCGAGCTACGACGGTATACCTTAAGTTCATTAATATGTCCTGCATCAATCTCTCTTTGCAGTAGCCTAGACATCCCATCACCAATAAATAAGAAGAGATATGGTGATAGAGGGTCTTCTGTCGAAGTCCTCTAGTTGGTTTTAAATTCTCCAAAATTTCTCCATTGAACCGGACTGAATATGTTACCGTTCTGACACATGTCATTACCCATTTAATCCACTGCTCTGTGATACGTCCAAAATGTATCTACTTTCCCGAACACTTTTGCTATTGTTTTCCCTCTAATTTGTGTATTTTGGATGCAACTAACACGGACTAACGCTGTTTTCAGCAGAACTGCTCTGGTGTCTCGTTTTTGTGCAGAAATCCAACTTTCGGGAAAATCCTCGGAATTTATGCGAAAGGTCCTATTTTCCCAGAATATTGACGGAGCCGGAAGGGCAAGCCGGGTGGGGGCCCGAGGCCCCCCACACTAGGCCGGCGCGGCCCGGAGAGGGCGCGCCGCCCTATTGTGTGGCCGCCTCGGCTGGCCCCCGACGCCCTCCTTTGGAATACTTAACGCCTTCGACCTAAAAACGCACGGGGGATAGAAGAAATCGCCAGAAGACATCCAGTACGCCGCCACCATCGCGAAACTCCGTCTCGGGACCAGAAACTCCGTTCTGGCACTCCGCCGGTACGGGGAATTGGAGGAGATCATCGCCATCATCACCACCGACGCCTCTCCATCGACCGACCATGTTTCCCCCATCCATGTGTGAGTAATTCCCCATTTGTAGGCTGAAGGGGATGGTAGGGATTGGATGAGATTGGTCATGTAATAGCATAAGATTGTTAGGGCATAGTGCCTAGTGTCCGTAATCGGTACTTTTATGATATTGTTGCAACTTGTTATGCTTAATGCTTGTCACTAGGGCCCGAGTGCCATGATCTCAGATCTGAACATGTTATTGATTCATGAAGATATTCGTTGTTTATGATCTTACATGCAAGTTGTATACACATATTGTTGTCCGGAACCCAAGGCCACAAAGTGACAGAAATTGGGACAACCGGAGGGGAAGGCGGTGATATGAGGATCACATGTGTTCACGGAGTGTTAATGCTTTGCTCCGGTGCTCTATTAAAAGGAGTACCTTAATTTCCAGTAGATTCCCTAGAGGCCCGGCTGCCACCGGCTGGTAGGACAAAAGATGTTGTGCAAGTTTCTCATTGCGAGCACGTACGACTATATATGGAACACATGCCTATTGATTGATTAGTACTTGGATACCGTTTTATTATTATCTGCAAATGCTCTGCTTTGATTATTACATGAGTTTCTCTCATCCATGCAACGCCCGTCATCCATCCCTGTGCCTACAGTATTTTAATCATGCTGTTTACTATAATCACTACTGCTGTTTTTGTTTCTCTGCTGCTGTTATTTCACTCTCGCTACTTGCTATAAAGCTGCTTACTTCGATAAACTCTTGCGAGCAAGTCTATTTCCAGGTGCAGCTGAATTGACAACTCCGTTGTTAAGGCTTTCAAGTATTCTTTGTCTCCCCTTGTGTCGAATCAATAAATTGGGTTTTACTTCCCGCGAAGAATGTTGCGATCCCCTATACTTGTGGATCATCAAGACTATTTTCTGGCGCCGTTGCCGGGGAGCATAGCTTTATTTGGAAGTTCACTTGGATTGATATTGTTCGCTGCAAATTCTTCATCATGGGTAAACCTCGCGATACTAAAGTCGCCATATTACCATCCACTACAAGAAAAGGTACAACTCTGAATACCTCTGCTGCTCTTGATTCACCATCTGTGATAGATAAACTTGTTTCACCACCACATGCTTCAAATGTTGGTACTTCTGCTGAATCTGAAAATTCCTCTTATAATTTTGATGATGCTTCTGATGTGCTTGATAATGATGGTTCGTTAGGATCTTTTCTAGATGCGACAATTGCTAGGTCTAGACAAATTGAAAATACTGAAACTCCTAATGAAAATCTTTGCTACACCTGTTAATTCACCTAAGTCTGTTGAATACTCTAGTGATGATCCTGATGAGGATTATGTGGAACTTGATGATGATTTCATTGATAAATGCAATGCTACTACTGATGCAAGAAAAATTAAAAAGCTTCTTGCACAACATACTGTTAGATATAAACTGTCTCCTGATCCTAAATTTGCCACATGTCCTATAAACATTAAGGATAAGGATTATGATTTTTCTCTTGATTTATCTCATATATCTATTGTTGAGAAAACACCTTTTTGTGGTACTTGAAAAAGAAAGTGCTTTGTAGAACACATGATTGAGCTATCTACTACGAGTAGCTTGTTTTTCGATGATGTTAAGAAGCGTACTTATTTCGTTGCTAAAATTTTCCCTTTCTCATTAAAGGATGATGCTAAAACTTGGTATAATAGTTTGCCACCTGATTCTATTAATAGTCCAAAAGAATTTCTTGATGTTTTCTTCCGGAAATACTTTCTTGCTTGTGCTCAACATATTGCTTTGCAGAGAATTTATAACTTTGATCAGGAAGATGGAGAGAAATTGCTCGAGGCTTGGGCTAGATTTTGCTCTCTTATTAGAGCTCGGCTCTGACCATGATTTGGAAAAGCATGATTTACTTGATATATTTTATAGTGGACTAACCATTGAGTCCAGGGCATACCTGGATAGTTGTGCTCAGGTTGTGTTTTCGGGAAAAGAACTCCAGGACGACGTCGAAGAATTATTGGCGAGAATAGGCCGGAATCATGATGATTGGTCTACACCGAACCAACCCAGACACCAATATTGAAGAAGAGGGGTATGATTAAATTAAATGATGAAGATATGAGGAAGCCAAGAAATCTCTTAAAGAGAAGGGTATTAAATCCGAAGATGTGAAGAATTTACCTCCCATAGAAGATTTATGTAAGATCACTCCCCCTTCATCCATGATTGAGGTACACTCTCTTGAACGCTTTACTGGAGAAGATATTCCGTATTCAAAACCTCCTGCTCAATGCTTAGATGAGTTTGATAATTATATTGGTAAGCAAAATAATTTTAATATGAGAGTAGAGAATCATTTAATGGAAAATTCTCGAGCTATTAGTGAATTGCATGGTATTGTGGAGAGAACCTCCAATGATGTTAAGATGCTTGTTAAACACTTTCATATGGTTCAAACTCAAATTGATCAACTCACTAAAGTACAAAATGACTTGTTGAAAAATAATTCTAAAGGAAAACATGCTTATGAAGTACTCCCTCCGTTCTTTTTTAATTGACTCAAATTTAGTACAAAGTTGTACTAAATCTGAGTCAATTAAAAGAGAACGGAGGGAGTAACAACTAGAGGCGGTGTTTCTACCCAGGATCCTCTATATCCTGAAGGGCATCCCAAAAGAGTTGAACAAGATTCTCAACGAACTGAAACTAGTGCTCCATCTAAGAAAAAGAAAAAGAAACATAAAACTGTTGTAGAATCCTCCAGAGCTCGTTAATGATCCTAATAGTATTTCTATTTCTGATGCTGAAACTGAAAGTGGTAAATGAACATGATAAAGATAATGATAAGAATGATGCTTCTAATAAAGAAGAGGTTGAAGATGAACCTGAAAAGCATGCTAAAAATAAAAAAGTATACTAAAGAAGATTTTATTGCTAAGAAACATGGTAATGAAAGAGAACCTTGGGTTCAAAAGCAAATGCCTTTTCCTGCTAAGAAACTAAAATCAAAGGAAGAAGAACACTATAATAAATTTTGTGATTGGATGAAACCTTTATTCCCTGCAAATCCCTTTGACTGATGCTATTAAATTGCCTCCTTATTCAAAGTATATGAAAGATATTGTCTCTAACAAAAGGAAAATTCCAAATGAGGAGATTTCCACTATGCTTGCTAATTATTCTTTCAATGGTAAGGTTCCAAAGAAGCTTGGCGACCCAGGTATACCAACTATTCCTTGTTCTATTAAGAATAATTATGTTAGAACTGCTCTATGTGATTTGGGAGCGGGTGTTAGTGTTATGCCTTTTTCTCTTTATAAGAGACTTTATTTAGATAAGTTGATACCGACTGATATATCTTTGCAAATGGCTGATAAATCTCATTGCTATTCCTGTTGGTATATGTGAGGATGTTCCTGTTCAAGTTACTAATAACTGCTTAATATTAACTGATTTTGTTGTGTTGGAAATGCCTGAAGATGATAATATGTCTATTATTCTTGGGAGACCTTTTCTCAACACCGCAGGGGCTGTTATTGATTGTAATAAAGGAAAAGTTACTTTCAATGTTGATGACAAGGAGCATACTGTTTATTTTCCCAAGAGGATTGAGAAAGCATGTGGAGTTAATACAATTTCTAATGTGAGAACTATCAAAGTGGGAACCATTGATTGTCCTATATATGAGCCTGAACAAGGATATCAAAATATTATGATTGGATCAATGTCAATACAATTCAAGGTAACATGATTGATTTGAGGTTTAATTCTTATTATGTTATGTAAAGTTTATTTGGTGGCAAGACACTTGATCACCCTTGTTAACAAATTCATTTTATATGCATAGAGGAACTAAACAACATCTCTTTCTTCCTCCACTTGATCTATTTGCTGTAGCACTTTTGTTTTGCAAAGTTCTTTAGTTAATTAGAGATTTCAAAATCTTTTTCTGCCCAGTAATAATAAATTTAACACCCAAAAATGCTCATGGGCACCATGGGATTGAACTCCACTTAGGCCAAAAGCCTAAGCTTGGGGGGAGGTATACCGGCATCACTCATTCTTTGCATATTATGGTTGCTGGATACTTGTACATACTTGTTTGGTTTCTTAGAGTGGTTTTCTAATAAGAGGAAGATGATATTTAGGGAAGTGCTGCCTGAAAACAGATTCTGGACTGTTACTAAAAAAATTCGTGTGCACAGCCAGAACGTCATTTTGAGCTGCCAATTTTTTTGCATGTTCCCCAGGTTGTTATCTAACTTTCATTAGTTGAACACTTTTCGAGCTGAGCAGCGGAAGAATTTCTTAAAAATTGATTACTTATCTTGCTGTCAAGTTTTGGCAGATTTCTGCCATCTTGCTTTTCTGTGTTTCTTTTAGTTTTCATTTTCTTGTTTTTGCTTTGGTTCTTTCCTAAAACACAAAAAGACCAAAAATATTTCTGTTGTTTCTCTTCACCATTTGTTTATTTTGGTTTCTTGCGTTGATTTTGCTTTGTGTGCTATCGTTGGTTTGCTTGTTTCCTTTTGTTCTTGTTTCTAATTCGAAAACACCAAAAATATTTGTTGTTCTTATTTGGTTTTGTAAAGTTCATTATGAGTTCAATGGTCTTCGGTGGCCGGAGCGTGGTTTTCATTTAATATTATTCAAGCTACACAAGTGAAAAGGCAATAATGACGATCTACGACAATCCGATTGTGGTGAGAGGCTGGTATGAACTCTATTTGTTTTCATTTTTGTACATATACTCATCTATGTGAGCATGCTTAGTTGGTTCATGTGAGGTATATGTCATTTAAGAAAGTCTAGTAGTTCATGATCTCTCATGATCAGCTCCAATTTATTAATATGAGTAGCATGTCATAAATATTTGCTTGCATTGTTTTATTCATAGATAGGTATGACATTGTGGTATCCTCCTCTGAATAATTCATTTGAATCAACTTGGCACATGCTCACGCATGCATATGACTGAACAAATGTCAATTAAGCCTCGATGATTTACTTCACCTCAGAGTTCTTGTATCACTTTTATGCCTCCGTTAATTTATTTTGTCGCAAGCATGATTATGACGATTCATTGCTCTCTTGATTGTCGCTTTCCAGTCTATTGCTAGCCTTCACTTGTACTGAGCGGGAACGCTGCTCGTGCTTCCAAACCCCTGAAAACCAAGTTATTCCAAAGTGTCCACCATAAATACCTATGCATGGCATTGATGGCGTGTAACTCACACGTTCGTTGGGAACCCCAAGAGGAAGGTATGATGCGCACAGCAGCAAGTTTTCCCTCAGAAAGAAACCAAGGTTTATCGAACCAGGAGGAGCCAAGAAGCACGTTGAAGGTTGATGGCGGCGGGATGTAGTGCGGCGCAACACCGGGGATTCCGGCGCCAACGTGGAATCTGCACAACACAACCAAAGTACTTTGCCCCAACGAAGCAGTGAGGTTGTCAATCTCACCGGCTTGCTGTAACAAAGGATTAACCGTATTGTGTGGAAGATGATTGTTTGCAGAGAAAACAGTAAAAACAAGTATTGCAGCAGATTTGTATTTCAGTATAAAAGAATGGACCGGGATCCACAGTTCACTAGAGGTGTCTCTCCCATAAGATAAAAGCATGTTGGGTGAACAAATTACAGTCGGGCAATTGACAAATAGAGAGGGCATAACAATGCACATACATGTCATGATAAGTACGAGTGAGATTTAATTGGGAATTACGACAAAGTACATAGACCGCCATCCAACTGCATCTATGCCTAAAAAGTCCACCTTCAGGTTATCATCCGAACCCCTTCCGGTATTAAGTTGCAAAGCAACAGACAATTGCATTAAGTATGGTGCGTAATGTAATCAACAACTACATCCTTAGACATAGCATCAATGTTTTATCCCTAGTGGCAACGAGCACAACACAACCTTAGAACTTTACGTCACTGTCCCAGGTATCAATGCAAGCATGTACCCACTATCGAGCATAAATACTCCCTCTTGGAGTTAAGAGCAAAAACTTGGCCAGAGCCTCTACTAATAACGGAGAGCATGCAAGATCATAAACAACACATAGGTAATAACTTGATAATTAACATAACATGGTATTCTCTATCCATCGGATCCCGTCAAACACAACATATAGCATTACTGATAGATGATCTTGATCATGTTAGGCAGCTCACAAGATCCAACAATGAAGCACAATGAGGAGAAGACAACCATCTAGCTACTGCTATGGACCCATAGTCCAGGGGTGAACTACTCACTCATCACTCCGGAGGCGACCATGGCGGTGAAGAGTCCTCCGGGAGATGAATCCCCTCTCCGGCAGGGTGCCGGAGGAGATCTCCAGAATCCCCCGAGATGGGATTGGCGGCGGCGGCGTCTCTGGAAGGTTTTCCGTATCGTGGTTCTTCGTATTGGGGTTTTCGCGACGGAGGCTTTAAGTAGGCGGAAGGGCAACGTGGGGGGCCACACGAGGGCCCCACACCACAGGTCGGCGCGGCCAAGGCCTGGGCCGCGCCGCCCTATGGTGGCGGCCCCTCGTGGCCCCACTTCGACTCCTCTTCGGTCTTCCGGAAGCTTCGTGGCAAAATAGGACCCTGGGCGTTGATTTCGTCCAATTCCGAGAATATTTCGTTACTAGGATTTACGAAACCAAAAACAGCGAGAAAACATCAACCGGCTCTTCGGCATCTTGTTAATAGGTTAGTTCCGGAAAATGCACGAATATGACATAAAGTGTGCATAAAACATGTAGGTATCATCAATAATATGGCATGGAACATAAGAAATTATCGATACGTCGGAGACGTATCAGCATCCCCAAGCTTAGTTACGCTCGTCCCGAGCGAGTAAAACGATAACAAAGATAATTTCTGAAGTGACATGCCATCATAACCTTGATCATACTATTTGTAAACATATGTAATGAATGCAGCGATCAAAACAATGGTAATGACATGAGTAAACAAGTGAATCATAAAGCAAAGACTTTTCATGAATAGTACTTCAAGACAAGCATCAATAAGTCTTGCATAAGAGTTAACTCATAAAGCAATAAATCAAAGTAAAGGTATTGAAGCAACACAAAGGAAGATTAAGTTTCAGCGGTTGCTTTCAACTTGTAACATGTATATCTCATGGATAATTGTCAACATAGAGTAATATAACAAGTGCAATATGCAAGTATGTAGGAATCAATGCACAGTTCACACAAGTGTTTGCTTCTTGAGATGGAGAGAGATAGGTGAACTGACTCAACATAAAAGTAAAAAGAATGATCCTTCAAAGAGGAAAGCATCGATTGCTATATTTGTGCTAGAGCTTTTATTTTGAAAACATGAAACGATTTTGTCAACGGTAGTAATAAAGCATATGAGTTATGAAAATTATATCTTACAAGTTGCAAGTCTCATGCATAGTATACTAATAGTGCCCGCACCTTGTCCTAATTAGCTTGGACTACCGGATCATTGCAATACACATGTTTTAACCAAGTGTCACAATGGGGTACCTCCATGCCGCCTGTACAAAGGTCTAAGGAGAAAGCTCACATTTTGGATTTCTCGCTTTTGATTATTCTCAACTTAGACATCCATACCGGGACAACATGGACAACAGATAATGGACTCCTCTTAAATGCATAAGCACGTGGCAACAATTATTATTCTCATATGAGATTGAGGATATATGTCCAAAACTGAAACTTCCACCATGAATCATGGCTTTAGTTAGCGGCCCAATGTTCTTCTCTAACAATATGCATGCTCCAACCATTAAGGTGGTAGATCTCTCTTACTTCGGACAAGACGGACATGCATAGCAACTCACATGATATTCAACAAAGAATAGTTGATGGCGTCCTCAGAAGCATGGTTATCGCACAACAAGCAACTTAATAAGAGATAAAGTGCATAAGTACATATTCAATACCACAATAGTTTTTAAGCTATTTGTCCCATGAGCTATATATTGCAAAGGTGAATGATGGAATTTTAAAGGTAGCACTCAAGCAATTTACTTTGGAATGGCGGATAAATACCATGTAGTAGGTAGGTATGGTGGACACAAATGGCATAGTGGTTGGCTCAAGGATTTTGGATGCATGAGAAGTATTCCCTCTCGATACAAGGTTTAGGCTAGCAAGGTTATTTGAAACAAACACAAGGATGAACGGTGCAGCAAAACTCACATAAAAAGACATATTGTAAACATTATAAGACTCTACACCGTCTTCCTTGTTGTTCAAAACTCAATACTAGATGTTATCTAGACTCTAGAGAAACCAAATATGCAAACCAAATTAGCAAGCTCTAAGTGTTTCTTCATTAATGGGTGCAAAGTATATGATGCAAGAGCTTAAACATGAGCACAAAAATTGCCAAGTATCAAATTATCCAAGATATTTTAGAGTTACTACATGTAGCATTTTCCAATTCCAACCATATAACAATTTAACGAAGAAGAAACTTCGCCATGAATACTATGAGTAGAGCTTAAGGACATACTTGTCCATATGCTACAGCGGAGCGTGTCTCTCTCCCACAAAGTGAATGCTAGGATCCATTTTATTCAAACAAAACAAAAACAAAAACAAACCGACGCTCCAAGCAAAGTGCATAAGATGTGACGGAATAAAAATATAGTTTCAGGGGAGGAACCTGATAATGTTGTCGATGAAGAAGGGGTTGCCTTGAGCATCCCCAAGCTTAGACGCTTGAGTCTTCTTAGAATATGCAGGGGTGAACCACCGGGGCATCCCCAAGCTTAGAGCTTTCACTCTCCTTGATCATATTGCATCATACTCCTCTCTTGATCCTTGAAAACTTCCTCCACACCAAACTCGAAACAACTCATTAGAGGGTTAGTGCACAATAAAAATTAACATGTTCAGAGGTGACACAATCATTCTTAACACTTCTGGACATTGCATAAAGCTACTGGACATTAATGGATCAAAGAAATTCATCCAACATAGCAAAAGAGGCAATACGAAATAAAAGGCAGAATCTGTCAAAACAGAACAGTCCGTGAAGATGGATTTTATTAGGGCACCAGACTTGCTCAAATGAAAATGCCCAAATTGAATGAAAGTTGCGTACATATCTGAGGATCACTCACGTAAATTGGCTTAATTTTCTGAGTTACCTACAGAGAATTAGACCCAGATTCGTGACAGACAAAGAAATCTGTTTCTGCGCAGTAATCCAAATCTAGTATTTACTTTACTATCAAAGACTTTACTTGGCACAACAAAATATAAAACTAAGATAAGTAGAGGTTGCTACAGTAGTAAACAACTTCCAAGACTCAAATATAAAACAAAAATACTGTACTAAAAACATGGGTTGTCTCCCATAAGCGCTTTTCTTTAACGCCTTTCAGCTAGGCGTAGAAAGTGTATATCAAGTAACATCAAGAGATGAAGCATCAACATCATAATTTGTTCTAATAATAGAATCATAAGGTAACTTCATTCTCTTTCTAGGGAAGTGTTCCATACCTTTCTTGAGAGGAAATTGATATTTAATATTACCTTCCTTCATATCAATAGTAGCACCAACGGTTCGAAGAAAAGGTCTTCCCAATATAATGGGGCAAGATGCATTGCATTCAATATCCAAGACAACAAAATCAACGGGGACAAGGTTATTGTTAACCATAATATGAACATTATCAATTCTCCCAAAAGGTTTCTTTTTAGCATTATCAGCGAGATTAACATCCAGATAACAGTTTTTCAATGGTGGCAAGTCAAGCATATCATAGACTTTTGTAGGCATAACAGAAATACTTGCACCAAGATCACATAAAGCATTACAATCAAAATCATTGACCCTCATTTTAATGATGGGCTCCCAACCATCCTCTAGCTTTCTAGGAATAGAAGTTTCAAGTTTTAGTTTCTCTTCTCTAGCTTTTATGAGAGCATTTGTAATATGTTTTGTGAAAGCCAAGTTTACAGCGCTAGCATTGGGACTCTTAGCAAGTTTTTGTAAGAACTTTATAACTTCAGAGATGTGGCAATCATCAAAATCTAAATCATTACAATCTAAAGCAATGGGATTATCATCCCCAAGGTTGGAAAAAATTTCAGCAGCTTTATCACGAAGCGGTTTCGGCAGCTTTAGCAGTTTCGAGTAATTTTGCGCGCTTTGCACTAGGAGTAGAAACATTGCCAACACCAATTATTTTATTATTGATAGTAGGAGGTGCAGCAACATGTGAATCATTAGCATTGCTAGTGGTGGTAATAGTCCAAACTTTAGCTACATTTTTCTCTTTAGCTAGTTTTTCATTTTCTTCTCTATCCCACCTAGCACGCAGTTCAGCCATTAATCTTATATTCTCATTAATTCTAACTTGGATGGCATTTGCTGTAGTAACAATTTTATTTTCAGTATCCCTATTAGGCATAACTTTTGATTTCAAAAGATCAACATCAGAGGCAAGACTATCAACCTTAGAAGCGAGAATATCAATTTTATTGAGCTTTTCCTCAACAGATTTGTTAAAGGCAGTTTGTGTACTAATAAATTCTTTAAGCATAGCTTCAAGTCCAGGGGTGTGTTCCTATTATTGTTGTAAGAATTCCCATAAGAATTAGCATAACCGTTACCATTATTATAAGGATATGGCCTATAGTTATTACTAGAATTGTTCCGATAAGCATTGTTGTTGAAATTATTATTTTTAATGAAGTTTACATCAACATGTTCTTATTGGGCAACCAATGAAGCTAACGGAACATTATTAGGATCAACATTAAACCTATCATTCGCAAGCATAGACCTAATAGCATCAACCTTATCATTCAAGGAAGAGGATTCTTCAACAGAATTTACCTTCTTACCTTGTGGAGCTCTTTCCGTGTGCCATTCAGAGTAATTAACCATCATATTATCAAGGAGCTTTGTTGCTTCACCAAGAGTGATGGACATAAAGGTACCTCCAACAGCTGAATCCAATAAATTCCGCGAAGAAAAATTTAGTCCCGCATAGAAGGTTTGGATGATCATCCAAGTAGTCGACTCCATGGGTTGGGCAATTTTTAACCAAAGATTTCATTCTTTCCCAAGCTTGAGCAACATGTTCATTATCCAATTGTTTAAAATTCATTATGCTACTCCTCAAAGATATAATTTTAGCAGGGGATAATATCTACCAATAAAAGCATCCTTGCATTTAGTCCAGGAATCAATACTATTCTTAGGCGAGAGATAGCAACCAATCTTTAGCTCTTCCTCTTAATGAGAAAGGAAACAATTTCAATTTAATAATGTCACCATCTACATCTTTATACTTTTGCATTTCACGCAATTCAACAAAATTATTAAGATGGGCAGCAGCATCATCAGAACTAACACCAGAAAATTGCTCTCGCATAATAAGATTCAGTAAAGCAGGTTTAATTTCAAAGAATTATGCTGTAGTAGCAGGTGGAGCAATAGGTGTGCATAGGAAATCATTATTATTTGTGCTAGTGAAGTCACACAACTTAGTATTTTCAGGGGTGGCCATTTTAGCTGTAGTAAATAAAGCAAACTAGATAAAGTAAATGCAAGTAACTAATTTTTTTGTGTTTTTGATATACGATGCAAGACAAGAAATAAAGTAAAGCTAGCAACTAATTTTTTTGTGTTTTGATATAAGTGCAGCAAACAAAGTAGTAAATAAAATAAAGCAAGATAAAAACAAAGTAAAGAGGTTGAGAAGTGGAGACTCCCCTTGCAGCGTGTCTTGATCTCCCCGGCAACGGCGCCAGAAAATATGCTTGATGGCGTGTAATTCACACGTTCGTTGGGAACCCCAAGAGGAAGGTATGATGCGCACAGCAGCAAGTTTTCCCTCAGAAAGAAACCAAGGTTTATCGAACCAGGAGGAGCCAAGAAGCACGTTGAAGGTAGATGGCGGCGGGATGTAGTGCGGCGCAACACCAGGGATTCCGGCGCCAACGTGGAACCCGCACAACACAACCAAAGTACTTTGCCCCAACGAAACAAGTGAGGTTGTCAATCTCACCGGCTTGCTGTAACAAAGGATTAACCGTATTGTGTGGAAGATGATTGTTTGCAGAGAAAACAGTAAAAACAAGTATTGCAGCAGATTTGTATTTCAAGTATAAAAGAATGGACCGGGGTCCACAGTTCACTAGAGGTGTCTCTCCCATAAGATAAAAGCATGTTGGGTGAACAAATTACAGTCGGGCAATTGACAAATAGAAAGGGCATAACAATGCACATACATGTCATGATAAGTACAGTGAGATTTAATTGGGCATTACGACAAAGTACATAGACCGCCATCCAACTGCATCTATGCCTAAAAAGTCCACCTTCAGGTTATCATCCGAACCCCTTCCGAGCATTAAGTTGCAAAGCAACAGACAATTGCATTAAGTATGGTGCGTAATGTAATCAACAACTACATCCTTAGACATAGCATCAATGTTTTATCCCTAGTGGCAACAAGCACAACACAACCTTAGAACTTTCCGTCACTCGTCCCGGTATCAATGCGAGCATGAACCCACTATCGAGCATAAATACTCCCTCTTGGAGTTAAGAGCAAAAACTTGGCCGAGCCTCTACTAATAATGGAGAGCATGCAAGATCATAAACAACACATAGGTAATAACTTTATAATTAACATAACATGGTATTCTCTATCCATCGGATCCCGACAAACACAACATATAGCATTACGGATAGATGATCTTGATCATGTTAGGCAGCTCACAAGATCCAACAATGAAGCACAATGAGGAGAAGACAACCATCTAGCTACTGCTATGGACCCATAGTCCAGGGGTGAACTACTCACTCATCACTCCGGAGGCGACCATGGCGGTGAAGAGTCCTCCGGGAGATGAATCCCCTCTCCGGCAGGGTGCCGGAGGAGATCTCCAGAATCCCCCGAGATGGGATTGGCGGCGGCGGCGTCTCTGGAAGGTTTTCCGTATCGTGGTTCTTCGTATTGGGGTTTTCGCGACGGAGGCTTTAAGTAGGCGGAAGGGAAACGTGGGGGGGCACACGAGGGCCCCACGCCACGAGTCGGCGCGGCCAAGGCCCGGGCCGCGCCGCCTATGGTGGCGGCCCCTCGTGGCCCCACTTCGACTCCTCTTCGGTCTTCCGGAAGCTTCGTGGCAAAATAGGACCCTGGGCGTTGATTTCGTCCAATTCCGAGAATATTTCGTTACTAGGATTTCGAAACCAAAAACAGCAGAAAACAACGAATCGGCTCTTCGGCATCTTGTTAATAGGTTAGTTCCGGAAAATGCACGAATATGACATAAAGTGTGCATAAAACATGTAGGTATCATCAATAATATGGCATGGAACATAAGAAATTATCGATACGTCGGAGACGTATCAGGCATTTCAAACCATTCCAAGTAAATTCTCATGTGCTACCTTTAAAACCTTCAAAATGCTTCTCAATTTGTGTTTATGTTTTATAGCTCATGAGGAAGTATGTGGTGTTTATCTTTCAATCTTGTCATTTACTTCGGACGGACTTTCACCAATGGACTAGTGGCACGTCCGCTTATCCAATAATTTTTCAAAAAGAGCTGGCAACGGGGTTCCTAGCCCCAATTAATTAACTTTCATAAATTTACAAATAGTCACTCCTCCATGGTATGTGATTGTTGGTCGGCACCCGAGGATTCGGTTAGCCATGGCTTGAGAAAGCAAAGGTTGGGAGGAGTGTCATCTAAATAAAACTAAAACAAAGAGGCACTCCTTCATGGTATGAGATTGTTGGCAGGCACCCGAGGATTCGGTTAGCCATGGTTTGTGAAAGCAAGGTTGGAAGGAGTGCCACCCAAAAATAAAATTTCATGGGAGCCGCTCTTGAAAGTCTGGTTGATGAGGTAGTTAGAGTACCCATTACCATTCGTTGACAACAACAAACACCTCTCAAAATTATTTTACTCCTGTTTTACAAATGAAAAGCTCTAACACATGTTAATCCCTGCTTCCCTCTGCGAAGGGTCAATCTTTTACTTTTACATTGAGTCTCCATCCTTTCTTTGAGCACTTTCTTGAGAGCACAACTGCCATTCTTAGTATAATATGCTTGTCCCAAAATGTGATTAATGGTGATATAACTTTGATGCTTTTATCTTTGATAAATCTCCACTTCCATTCTTTCCATGAACCTCAAAGGTGCCCAAGCATTTATGTTTTGCTGTAAAAATATGGGCAAGTGAGATACCACTTTATCATATCCTTTTATGAACATTGCAATCCTGCTGATAGACATGATTCATGATGCTTATTATTAATTTGTTGGTACCTTTTCCATGATTGATATAGCTATTAGATGACTTTATTTGCATGTATCTTATTATGAATTGCTTAAGTACTTGCCATATCATGAGAATATTTACATCATATGAACAAATGTGTTCGTGAAAGTTCTTTTATCGCACTCAGTTGTTAACTGAATTGCTTGAGGACAAGCAATAAGCTAAGCTTTGGGGGAGTTGATACGTCCAAAACGTATCTACTTTCCCGAACACTTTTGCTATTGTTTTGCCTCTAATTTGTGTATTTTGGATGCAACTAACACGGACTAACGCTGTTTTCAGCAGAACTGCTCTGGTGTCTCGTTTTTGTGCAGAAATCCAACTTTCAAGAAAATCCTCGGAATTTATGCGAAAGGTCCTATTTTCCCAGAATACTGACGGAGCCAGAAGGGCAAGCCAGGTGGGGGCCCGAGGCCCCCACACACTAGGCCGGCGCGGCCCAGGAGGTAAAAACGCACGGGGGATAGAAGAAATCGCCAGAAGACATCCAGTACGCCGCCACCATCGCGAAACTCCATCTCGGGACCAGAAACTCCGTTCTGGCACTCCGCCGGGACGGGGAATTGGAAGAGATCACCGCCATCATCACCACCGACGCCTCTCCATCGACCAGCCATGTTTCCCCCCACTACAAGAAACTAAGCATGTAGAGACGCCCATTTAAATGGTTGCAGACGCCTTATTTCATCTCTACAGCATTATAGAGCCGCTTTCATAAAGCGTCTTTGAAGCGTCTCCTTATGCACCGTCACAAAGCATATAGAGACGTTGTGCCATGCGTGTCTAGAAAAATATGAGACGCTCATAATGCATCCCTACAAGCCTAGAGACGCTTTTATATATGAATCATTATAACGTCTCAACAATCTCTATGAACGCTCTATTACGTCTCAAGTAATATAGAGATTTAGTTTAGTTGCTTCAGGTTAGTGACGTAAGGCTCATTTTTCTTTGCTTTTTTATAAACGACGTAAGGCTCAATTTTCTTTGTTTTTTTTATAAACATTGTTTGCCTGATGAAGACGCCATCAATGTTCATCACATACTATACACTACAGATATTCCACCGATGAAGCATTTTCATATGCAAAATTAGATTGAGAAGACACTGAAACAAAATCACTTGGAAAGACGAAGTTGACGAAAGCTTCAAGCATCCATAAGGTGCAAATACACTTGGAAAAAATATACGAGCTTACATACATTTTCAGACTTTTTCTATCTCTAAATAGTACGAACTATCTAAGAAATTTCAACATGTGAGATCCAATATCTTCTCCCCGGCTGCCGCACTTATAGATATCATTTATTTTCCTCCAACAAGCTGCAAGTTCCATTTAGAAAATATATTAATTAATCCAACAAAATTCGCTCAGAAAAATTTAACAAACAAACTTCACGTAATGAAATTTCAGAGTGTTGACTAATGGCACATACATAAATAATTTTCAGAAAGAAATTAAAAACAATGAGATAGTACTTACTGAATCTGTTATAATCTTTGAGTGTATGTACTAATTGTTTCTTCTGCAATAGAATCAGCATGACCAATGCAAGCTGCAGAAAAAGAAACGAGAAAAGAAATTTGATTTTAGTAAGTACCCCTACCTCGTGGTGGAGCAATAAAAGGATATAAGTTTGAAACACCGGACCTGCAAAAGAACAAATAGCCCGGAGCCATGAATATGTTACATTGCCACATTTCAGGTTTCTGTCTTAAGATAAGATGGGCTCATATAGAAATACAAGTATGCACACACATACCTGCAGTAGGCAGGTTAATTTACTGTACCCATACAGGACAAATGATCCTTCTTTCCTCTTCTTCATATCACCTAACACACTAATCAGATTTCTAAGAGCAAGAAGGCCTCTTCTCAGATGTAAAATGTGAGGCCATCTCTTTTTCCGTAGATATCGTGAAAATAGCATGACCACAACTGCAAATAAATAATACCCATTACGATAAATAAAGGCATGTTTTACAAATACATACCAAAATTAGTGGCCAATTGTGTCTATTTTAGAGCGATTCATTGTCCAAAACAATAGCTCTTCTGAACTTTGCACTTGAATATGTAAGCATCTGCATACAAACATCATGAAAGTAGTTCGTGGTCCCAATTCAAAACCTATAACCAACAAATTGCGTATATAGCAACACGATAGGTCGAAACAAAATATAGAGACCGTACTATATACAACATGATCAGAGCCAATTTCCTGGCAACCATACAGTTATCATATATCCATGAACTGTCCTACTTTTTTTTACAGGAATAGATAATTGGCAGCTGCATTTTTTTATGACCGATAAGTACTCTCGCAGTACCTTTGATCCTTATTACTATTCTGGATATCGAATAAGACAAATAGCTAGGACCCGTTCAGTCATCGACAACATAGTATCATGCATAAGTCAATAAGATTTTCCCCATCGATTACCTTGAATCCAGATTGTAGCAGAACTGAAGAAAACATTCAAATCTTAGTAAATAAATCGGAAAAAGTTAATGGATATTGTAAACGAGAACATGATCAAAACAGTCTGAACTTTGTGCATGCTGACGAAATTGGTGACATTTACTCCATGAATTCCACTGCTGATTCAGTTTTAATCCTTCTGCAAAAATAAAAAGCAATTTCCACGGATACAGGACAATAGAAACACACTTTTCCACATACTCACAGTCACAGAATGAAAGCAACACATCTAAGGATAGGGGAGAAGGAACCAAAGCACTAATTGGCAGCATACAGGTAAAAATAAGTCATGTAGACCTCATACGGTAGATGATGTGAAGCCAGCGAAGGTTGCTTACCATCTTATCACTTGATGGGAGATGGAGAAGACCAATTCTGGTCGGTGTCTTATACCGCCATTTGTCTTGGGAGACGAATTCCTTGCGTGCCAGGGGAAGAGGACCCCGGGGAGGGATGAAGGCGGAAGGGGGCTGGTATTCGAGAGGGCAAAGGAATAGTTCACCGGAGAGCAAGACCGCGGTGGACTCTACTGGCGGCGGCGCTAGGTTTTTCTGCCTGTATTGGGAGGTTCCCAAGTCTAGGTTTTTCTGCCTGTATTGGGACGTTCCCAAGTCAGATACGTGAGAGAAGGGAGATTGGAGAAAGAGACCTGGGTTGTGGGTATTGTGGGCCTTTGGGGTTTCGTGGGATTATTTTATTTTATTTTATTTTACATATATATTGAGCGGGGGATTTGCCTGGAAATGGGACGCTACATAGAGTGTCTCAAAACAGCGTCTTTAGATCATGTTGGTTCTAACTATAGAGACGAAATTAAAAGCGTCAATTGGAAGACGTCTCTACATGACTATTTTGGTGTAGTGCCCATCCATGTGTGAGTAATTCCCCCGCTGTAGGCTGAAGGGGATGGTAGGGATTGGATGAGATTGGTCATGTAATAGCATAAGATTGTTAGGGCATAGTGCCTAGTGTCCGTAATCGGTACTTTTATGATATTGTTGCAACTTGTTATGATTAATGCTTGTCACTAAGGCCCGAGTGCCATGATCTCAGATCTGAACATGTTATTGATTCATGAAGATATTCGTTGTTTATGATCTTACCTGCAAGTTGTATACACGTATTGTTGTCCGGAACCCGAGGCCCCAAAGTGACAGAAATTGGGACAACCGGAGGGGAAGGCGGTGATATGAGGATCACATGTGTTCACGGAGTGTTAATGCTTTGCTCCGGTGCTCTATTAAAAGGAGTACCTTAATTTCCAGTAGATTCCCTAGAGGCCCGGCTGCCTACCAGTTGGTAGAACAAAAGATGTTGTGCAAGTTTCTCATTGCGAGCACGTACGACTATATATGGAACACATGCCTATTGATTGATTAGTACTTGGATACCGTTTTATTATTATCTACAAATGCCCTGCTTTGATTGTTACATGAGTTTCTCTCATCCATGCAACGCCCGTCATCCATCCCCGTGCCTACGGTATTTTAATCCTGCTGTTTACTATAATCACTACTGCCGTTTTTGTTACTCTGCTCGTTGTTATTTCACTACTGCTACGTACTGCTATAAAACTGTTACTACTGATAAACTCTTGCGAGCAAGTCTGTTTCCAGGTGAAGCTGAATTGACAACTCCGTTGTTAAGGCTTTCAAGTATTCTTTGTCTCCCCTTGTGTCGAATCAATAAATTGGGTTTTACTTCCCGCGAAGACTGTTGCGATCCCCTATACTTGTGGGTCATCACTCTGCAAAACCCAGCTTCTTTAAAATTTCTTCCAGATATTACCAATCCACCCTATCATATGCCTTGGCCAGATCCATTTTGTAACCATAAAATTTACCTTTCCCATCACTGCTCTTCTATAAAGCATGAATGCATTCAAAAGCTATAAGAGCATTGTTTGTAATTAGTCTACTCATAATGAAGGCACGCTAGGGCAATGATTTCTTGGAACAGCGGTCGAAGCCTATTTACCATGCACTTTGACACAATTTGTAAATAACATTACAGAGGCTTATGAGTCTGAAATCCTTTAGACACACCGGGGTTTTAGTTTCTGGTATAAGAACTATTACCGTGTCATTTATTCCTTCAGGCATCAGTCCGGTCCTAAGAAATCTTTAACTGTATTGATTCACATGGAATACTCCTCCAGTTCTATCCTTTAGTCAACGAAGGCACGTGATTGCTATGTTCATACCATTCACGCGTTTCTTTTTTTTAGATTCACATGGAATACTCCTCCAATTCTATTTCAAGCAAAATAAAACCACAGACTTCCAAACTTCTGGCCCAACTTCTAAACTTCGCGTGTTTCTTTGCCTGCTCGCTTCCAATATATATGGCTGGTGAGGCGCGGGTCAGGTGTCAATACTAGTACCGCACCGTAATAGAGCACGCGACAAATAAACCTCTTATTGGTAGAGAGTGCTATTTCAGTCCGCTACCAGTAATAGAAGAAATTAGCACCCATATCACCCGTGGATCGATATCGCATTTTCAGTTTTGCAAAAGATGAAAAAAAATGATAGAAATTTCAAATTTTAAAATCCTTTGAGATGTCCAGATGTTATGTGTCCAAATTGTTAGGAAAATTAATAAATATGAATTTCGTCCTATTTTGCAAAATGGCGTCATCTTTGGCAAAATGGCTTTAGATTTTGCATATGACCTCCGATAAAAAATATAAAAATATATTTACGGAAAAGTTACAACCAATTTCGGCGGCCTATGACCATTTACCGTTTTTTAGAATCCGTATAATTGAAAATAAAAATAGAGTTTTTGAGCGTTTTAGATTTAGATGCAAAAATATTGTAAATCTGTAAAATTTTAAAAAATATCCCTCTCTATCCTTTCTCACTTTTCCCTCCTCTGCTACTCCTTCTCCACCTTTTTTCCCTTACCCTCTTCCACTTTTCCACCTTCTCCTCTCCTCCTCGTTCCCTTCTCCACCTTCTTTCCCTCCTCTTCTTTCACCTCTCCACCTTCTCCCCAATGATGACCACCACCTCTGGCGACGGTGACCACCTCCGACGCCCTGCTCCACCACCGTCGACTACCTGATCCGATGCCCTGCTCCGGCACCACCGATGCTCTAATTTGGCGACATGCTCCTCTCCTAGATCTCGTCAATGCCACAAAGTGTTGGCATGGAAATCATGTGGACAAGTAGTTGTGCCATTAAAAAAATGCAAAAAAGGCTACTAGTACATTAATGGTAGCACGCCAAGACCAACACGCGATTGCTACCTAGACTATCGATCGCGTGCGAGGTGAGCACGCGACATGTGGTGAATACCACTAGCGAGGTACCATTCGCGAGCCGAGGGTCGCGACTGATAGCCAAAATTCACACGCGACTAATAGGCTTTTCCCTACTAGTGTTTTCTTTAAGTCGTCCCTCCACACCCCCCTCCCACGACACACACACACCATTTTATTTGGTGTTGCGTTTCGAATCTGGCTGAGCTACACCCAAGTTAGGTGGGTCGCTGATGGCGTGTAACTCACACGTTCGTTGGGAACCCCAAGAGGAAGGTATGATGCACACAACTGCAAGTTTTCCCTCAGAAAGAAACCAAGGTTTATCGAACCAGGAGGAGCCAAGAAGCACGTTGAAGGTTGATGGCGGCGGGATTTAGTGCAGCGCAACACCAGGGATTCCGGCGCCAACGTGGAACCTGCACAACACAACCAAAGTACTTTTCCCCAACGAAACAGTGAGGTTGTCAATCTCACCGGCTGTAACAAAGGATTAACCGTATTGTGTGGAAGGTGATTGTTTGCAGAAAATAGTAAAACAAGTATTGCAGCAGATTTGTATTTCAGTATAAAAGAATGGACCGGGGTCCACAGTTCACTAGAGGTGTCTCTCCCATAAGATAAAAGCATGTTGGGTGAACAAATTACAGTCGGGCAATTGACAAATAGAGAGGGCATAACAATGCACATACATGTCATGATAAGTACGAGTGAGATTTAATTGGGCATTACGACAAAGTACATAGACCGCCATCCAACCGCATCTATGCCTAAAAAGTCCACCTTCAGGTTATCATCCGAACCCTTCCAGTATTAAGTTGCAAAGCAACGGACAATTGCATTAAGTATGGTGCGTAATGTAATCAACAACTACATCCTTAGACATAGCATCAATGTTTTATCCCTAGTGGCAACAAGACAACACAACCTTAGAACTTTCTCATCATCGTCCTGGTATCAATGCAGGCATGAACCCACTATCGAGCATAAATACTCCCTCTTGGAGTTAAGAGCAAAAACTTGGCCGAGCCTCTACTAATAACGGAGAGCATGCAAGATCATAAACAACACATAGGTAATAACTTGATAATTAACATAACATGGTATTCTCTATCCATCGGATCCCGACAAACACAACATATAGCATTACAGATAGATGATCTTGATCATGTTAGGCAGCTCACAAGATCCAACAATGAAGCACAATGAGGAGAAGACAACCATCTAGCTACTGCTATGGACCCATAGTCCAGGGGTAAACTACTCACTCCTCACTCCGGAGGCGACCATGGCGGTGAAGAGTCCTCTGGGAGATGAATCCCCTCTCCGGCAGGGTGCCGGAGGAGATCTCCAGAATCCCCCGAGATGGGATTGGCGGCGGCGGCGTCTCTGGAAGGATTTCCGTATCGTCGTTCTTCGTATCGGGGTTTTCGCGACGGAGGCTTTAAGTAGGCGGAAGGGCAACGTGGGGGGACACACGAGGGCCCCACACCACGAGTCGGCGCGGCCAAGGCCTGGGCCGCGCCGCCCTATGGTGGCGGCCCCTCGTGGCCCCACTTCGACTCCTCTTCGGTCTTCCGGAAGCTTCGTGGCAAAATAGGACCCCGGGTTTTGATTTCGTCCAATTCCGAGAATATTTCGTTACTAGGATTTCTGAAACCAAAAACAGCAGAAAACAAAGAATCGGCTCTTCGGCATCTTGTTAATAGGTTAGTTCCAGAAAATGCACGAATATGACATAAAGTGTGCATAAAACATGTAGGTATCATCAATAATATGGCATGGAACATAAGAAATTATCGATACGTCGGAGACGTATCAGCATCCCTAAGCTTAGTTCCGCTCGTCCCGAGCGAGTAAAACGATAACAAAGATAATTTCTGAAGAGACATGCCGTCATAACCTTGATCATACTATTTGTAAACATATGTAATGAATGCAGCGATCAAAACAATGGTAATGACATGAGTAAACAAGTGAATCATAAAGCAAAGACTTTTCATGAATAGTACTTCAAGACAAGCATCAATAAGTCTTGCATAAGAGTTAACTCATAAAGCAATAAATCAAAGTAAAGGTATTGAAGCAACACAAAGGAAGATTAAGTTTCAGCGGTTGCTTTCAACTTGTAACATGTATATCTCATGGATAATTGTCAACATAGAGTAATATAACAAGTGCAATATGCAAGTATGTAGGAATCAATGCACGGTTCACACAAGTGTTTGCTTCTTGAGGTGGAGAGAGATAGGTGAACTGACTCAACATAAAAGTAAAAAGAATGGTCCTTCAAAGAGGAAAGCATCGATTGCTATATTTGTGCTAGAGCTTTTATTTTGAAAACATGAAACAATTTTGTCAACGGTAGTAATAAAGCATATGAGTTATGTAAATTATATCCTACAAGTTGCAAGCCTCATGCATAGTATACTAATAGTGCCCGCACCTTGTCCTAATTAGCTTGGACTACCGGATCATCACAATACACATGTTTTAACCAAGTGTCACAATGGGGTACCTCCATGCCGTCTGTACAAAGGTCTAAGGAGAAAGCTCGCATTTTGGATTTCTCGCTTTTGATTATTCTCAACTTAGACATCCATACCGGGACAACATGGACAACTGATAATGGACTCCTCTTTAATGCATAAGCATGTGGCAACAATTATTATTCTCATATGAGATTGAGGATATATGTCCAAAACTGAAACTTCCACCATGAATCATGGCTTTAGTTAGCGGCCCAATGTTCTTCTCTAACAATATGCATGCTCCAACCATTAAGGTGGTAGATCTCTCTTACTTCAGACAAGACGGACATGCGTAGCAACTCACATGATATTCAACAAATAATAGTTGATGGCGTCCCCAGAAGCATGGTTATTGCACAACAAGCAACTTAATAAGAGATAAAGTGCATAAGTACATATTCAATACCACAATAGTTTTTAAGCTATTTGTCCCATGAGCTATATATTGCAAAGGTAATGATGGAATTTTAAAGGTAGCACTCAAGCAATTTACTTTGGAATGGCGGATAAATACCATGTAGTAGGTAGGTATGGTGGACACAAATGGCATAGTGGTTGGCTCAAGGATTTTGGATGCATGAGAAGTATTCCCTCTCGATACAAGGTTTAGGCTAGCAAGGTTATTTGAAACAAACACAAGGATGAACGGTGCAGCAAAACTCACATAAAAGACATATTGTAAACATTATAAGACTCTACACCGTCTTCCTTGTTGTTCAAAACTCAATACTAGATATTATCTAGACTCTAGAGAAACTAAATATGCAAACCAAATTAGCAAGCTCTAAGTGTTTCTTCATTAATGGGTGCAAAGTATATGATGCAAGAGCTTAAACATGAGCACAACAATTGCCAAGTATCAAATTATCCAAGACATTTTAGAATTACTACATGTAATATTTTCCAATTCCAACCATATAACAATTTAACGAAGAAGAAACTTCGCCATGAATACTATGAGTAGAGCCTAAGGACATACTTGTCCATATGCTACAGCGGAGCGTGTCTCTCTCCCACAAAGTGAATGCTAGGATCCATTTTATTCAAACAAAACAAAAACAAAAACAAACCGACGCTCCAAGCAAAGTGCATAAGATGTGACGGAATAAAAATATAGTTTCGGGGAGGAACCTGATAATGTTGTCGATGAAGAAGGGGATGCCTTGGGCATCCCCAAGATTAGACGCTTGATCTTCTTAGAATATGCAGGGGTGAACCACCGGGGCATCCCCAAGCTTAGAGCTTTCACTCTCCTTGATCATATTGTATCATACTCCTCTCTTGATCCTTGAAAACTTCCTCCACACCAAACTCGAAACAACTCATTAGAGGGTTAGTGCACAATAAAAATTAACATGTTCAGAGGTGAAACAATCATTCTTAACACTTCTGGACATTTCATAAAGCTACTGGACATTAATGGATCAAAGAAATTCATCCAACATAACAAAAGAGGCAATGCGGAATAAAAGGCAGAATCTGTCAAAACAGAACAGTCCGTAAAGATGGATTTAATTGAGGCACCAGACTTGCTCAAATGAAAATGCCCAAATTGAATGAAAGTTGCGTACATATCTGAGGATCACTCACATAAATTGGCTTAATTTTCTGAGTTACCTACAGAGAATTAGACCCAGATTCGTGACAGCATAGAAATCTGTTTCTGCGCAGTAATCCAAATCTAGTATTTACTTTACTATCAAAGACTTTACTTGGCACAACAAAACATAAAAACTAAGATAAGGAGAGGTTTCTACAGTAGTAAACAACTTCCAAGACTCAAATATAAAACAAAAATACTGTAGTAAAAACATGGGTTGTCTCCCATAAGCGCTTTTCTTTAACGCCTTTCAGCTAGGCGCAGAAAGTGTATCTCAAGTATTATCGAAGGGTGGTGCATCTACAGCGGGGTTTGGAGTTCTCTCAACCATGCATAGTATATTGGATACATAAGTTTCAGCGTCTCCCTTTTCATTAGTCTTGGGCTTGCTACTCTCATCGAACAAATTTTCGAGAACAAGCCAAGCATAGTTATTTTCTAGTGCATCATTCATAGCTAGGAGTTTACATGGTATTGGTGCTTTGATCTCCCCACCATCATTAGCATTATCAGTATATTTCATTCTATACATATCCATTTTTTCAAGTGTTCTTTTAAAGTCGGTATAAAAGCCAAGCCTCTTATGCTTAATAAAAACTTTTCTAGCTTCTATAGCTATATCTTCAAATTCTCGCACTAAGACTTTTAGAACAAAATCTCTCTTCTCTCCCCGCTCCATATCAGAAAGTGTAAGAAAAATGTGTTGTATCATGGGGTTGAGACTAATAAATCTAGCTTCCATCATGCGCACCAAACAAACAGAGGCATCTTCATAAGTAGGGACAGCTTTTGCAAGTGGTATATCTTTAAGATCTTCATGCATACTAACATGGGTGAAAAATTCTTCTATATTATCTCTCCCAATTATAGACCCGCGTCCTACCGGTATGTCTTTTGTGGTAAAATTAAAAGGAAACATGATGAATCAAGTAAAGTAAATGCAAGTAACTATTTTTTTGTGTTTTTGATATAGAGTGCAAGACAGTAAATAAAGTAAAGCTAGCAACTAATTTTTTTGTGTTTTGATATAATGCAGCAAACAAAGTAGTAAATAAAATAAAGCAAGACAAAAACAAAGTAAAGAGGTTGGGAAGTGGAGACTCCCCTTGCAGCGTGTCTTGATCTCCCCGGCAACGGCGCCGAAAAATATGCTTGATGGCGTGTAACTCACACGTTCGTTGGGAACCCCAAGAGGAAGGTATGATGCGTACAGCAGCAAGTTTTCCCTCAGAAAGAAACCAAGGTTTATCGAACCAGGAGGAGCCAAGAAGCACGTTGAAGGTTGATGGCGGCGGGATGTAGTGCGGCGCAACACCAGGGATTCCGGCGCCAACGTGGAACTCGCACAACACAACCAAAGTACTTTGCCCCAACGAAACAAGTGAGGTTGTCAATCTCACCGGCTTGCTGTAACAAAGGATTAACCGTATTGTGTGGAAGATGATTGTTTGCGAGAAAATAGTAAAACAAGTATTGCAAGCAGATTTGTATTTCGAGTATAAAAGAATGGACCGGGGTCCACGAGTTCACTAGAGGTGTCTCTCCCATAAGATAAAAGCATGTTGGGTGAACAAATTACAGTCGGGAAATTGACAAATAGAGAGGGCATAACAATGCACATACATGTCATGATAAGTACAAGTGAGATTTAATTGGGCATTACGACAAAGTACATAGACCGCCATCCAACTGCATCTATGCCTAAAAAGTCCACCTTCAGGTTATCATCCGAACCCCTTCCAGTATTAAGTTGCAAAGCAACAGACAATTGCATTAAGTATGGTGAGTAATGTAATCAACAACTACATCCTTAGACATAGCATCAATGTTTTATCCCTAGTGGCAACAGCACAACACAACCTTAGAACTTTCTCATCATCGTCCCGGTATCAATGCGAGGCATGAACCCACTATCGAGCATAAATACTCCCTCTTGGAGTTAAGAGCAAAAACTTGGCCGAGCCTCTACTAATAATGGAGAGCATGCAAGATCATAAACAACACATAGGTAATAACTTTATAATTAACATAACATGGTATTCTCTATCCATCGGATCCCGACAAACACAACATATAGCATTACAGATAGATGATCTTGATCATGTTAGGCAGCTCACAAGATCCAACAATGAAGCACAATGAGGAGAAGACAACCATCTAGCTACCGCTATGGACCCATAGTCCAGGGGTGAACTACTCACTCATCACTCCGGAGGCGACCATGGCGGTGAAGAGTCCTCCGGGAGATGAATCCCCTCTCCGGCATGGTGCCGGAGGAGATCTCCAGAATCCCCCGAGATGGGATTGGCGGCGGCGGCGTCTCTGGAAGGTTTTCCGTATCGTCGTTCTTCGTATTGGGGTTTTCGCGACGGAGGCTTTAAGTAGGCGGAAGGGCAACGTGGGGGGCACACGAGGGCCCCACACCACAGGTCGGCGCGGCCAAGGCCTGGGCCGCGCCGCCCTATGGTGGCGGCCCCTCGTGGCCCCACTTCGACTCCTCTTCGGTCTTCCGGAAGCTTCGTGGCAAAATAGGACCCTTGGCGTTGATATCGTCCAATTCCGAGAATATTTAGTTACTAGGATTTCTGAAACCAAAAACAGCAGAAAACAGCAACTGGCTCTTCGGCATCTTGTTAATAGGTTAGTTCCAGAAAATGCACGAATATGACATAAAGTGTGCATAAAACATGTAGGTATCATCAATAATATGGCATGGAACATAAGAAATTATCGATACGTCGGAGACGTATCAGTCGCGCATCCCCAACCCATTGAGTTTTTTTTACCTAGGAGAGCTTATTCACCCTCCAGCTTGACCCATGTTGTCTGAGGTCACCCAAAACCTTCTTAATTTACCCTATCGGGCCCATCACACCAAATATTGGCCCAAGCTCGTCCTACCATCGTCCTTAACATATTATGTCTGCTCCGTATAACCTTTTTCATTTCTTCTCAGAATTCGTGAGGAGCACCGCCTTTTTATTTCGAAGCATGTAAATATTTACAAGTATATTGCATATATTTTAAGAATTCAAATATTTTCTTCTGGTTAGTATATCGAACATACCATAAATATATCATATCTTGTTGTTGGCATAGTGGAAAGTCACAATGGCCACACAGTTATGTTATGCTAAGGTCTCCTCCACGATCCCTACTCGATATATATTTTTGGGCAGGAACATAGCTTCCTATAGAGAGTTATATCGAACTCTCGAGGAATTGAGTAAAGAGATATCACTCTTCCTCTTCTTCTAGCAATCTTGCAAAATAAAATAAAGCCTTGTGTCTCCAACTTCACCGTGTGATTTTCAAGCACGAGGTTTCGTATTAGTAATAGTAAATAAAAGTAGTAACACAAGTAAAGTAAACTAGACAAGAAAGTAAACTAAGTAAAAGCAGCGAAAGGACGATTGTTTTTGGGTTTTGTGTGTATTTAAGATAACTAAATATTTCTGTATTTTCGGATTAAAATAGTGTTGAAAATAGATAGTAAGATAAATGCAATGGAAAGGTGTTTCTTATGATTAAAATTAGACCGGGGTTCATGGGTTCACTTGTCTACTCTCTCTTTAAAGTTGCAGTGGATAATAGCAATTCATCAATGAGATAATAAGAATATAACTTCAATATGTATAAGATACACAATCATATGGGCATCACATCCTAACATAGAGATGATGCAACACATCTCATATACTCCACAAGAAAGGAAAAACTCCATGCAATCTTATATTAAGAACTAAGAGAGCATAGCCATAAGTAATTTGACACAATGTTTGAATATCAAATATGCTACCTTGACCAAATAAAATCATCACTTTTTTCACCTGACGAACATAGCATATTGATGCGTGCAATCGACACGTCCGTTGGGAACCCCAAGAGGAAGGTGTGATGCGTACAATAGCAAGTTTTCCCTCAGAAAGAAACCAAGGTTTATCGAACCAGGAGGAGCCAAGAAGCACGTTGAAAGTTGATGGCGGCGGGATGTAGTGCGGCGCAACACCAGGGATTCCGGCGCCAACATGGAACCTGCAGAACACAACCAAAGTACTTTGCCCCAACGTAACAGTGAGGTTGTCAATCTCACCGGCTTGCTGTAACAAAGGATTAGATGTATAGTGTGGATGATGATTGTTTGCAGAAAACAGTAGAACAAGTATTGCGAGTAGATTGTATTCGATGTAAAGAATAGGACCGGGATCCACAGTTCACTAGAGGTGTCTCTCCCATAAGATAAATAGCATGTTGGGTGAACAAATTACGGTCGGGCAATTGACAAATAGAGAGGGCATGACAATGCACATACATGATATGATAAATATAGTGAGATTTAATTGGGCATTACGACAAAGTACATAGACCGCTATCCAGCATGCATCTATGCCTAAAAAGTCCACCTTCAGGTTATCATCCGAACCCCTTCCAGTATTAAGTTGCAAACAACAGACAATTGCATTAAGTATGGTGCGTAATGTAATTAATAACTACATCCTCGGACATAGCATCAATGTTTTATCCCTAGTGGCAACAGCACATCCACAATCTTAGAACTTTCTGTCACTATCCCAGATTTAATGGAGGCATGAACCCACTATCGAGCATAAATACTCCCTCTTGGAGTTAAGAGTAAAAACTTGGCCGAGCCTCTACTAATAACGCGAGCATGCAAGATCATAAACAACACATAGGTAATAGATTGATAATCAACATAACATAGTATTCTCTATCCATCGGATCCCGACAAACACAACATATAGCATTACAGATAGATGATCTTGATCATGTTAGGCAGCTCACAAGATCCGACAATGAAGCACATAAGGAGAAGACGACCATCTAGCTACTGGTATGGACCCATAGTCCAAGGGTGAACTACTCACTCATCACTCCGGAGGCGACCATGGCGGTGAAGAGTTCTCCGGGAGATGATTCCCCTCTCCGACGAGGTGCCGGAGGCGATCTCTCGAATCCCCCGAGATGGGATTGGCGGCGGCGGCGTCTCAGTAAGGTTTTCCGTATCGTGGCTCTCGGTACTGGGGGTTTCGCGACGGAGGCTTTAAGTAGGCGGAAGGGCAGGTCAGGGGGCCACACGAGGGCCCCACACAACAGGCCGGCGCGGCCAAGGCCCATGCCGCGCCGCCCTAGTGTCTGGCCACCTCGTGGCCCCACTTCGTCTCCCATCCGGTCTTCTGGAAGCTTCGTGTAAAAATAGGCCCCTGGGCGTTGATTTCGTCCAATTCCGAGAATATTTCCTTAATAGGATTTCTGAAACCAAAAACAGCAGAAAACAGCAACTGGCTCTTCGGCATCTCGTTAATAGGTTAGTGCCGGAAAATGCATAAATACGACATAAAGTATGCATAAAACATGTAGATATCATCAATAATGTGGCATGGAATATAAGAAATTATCGATACGTCGGAGACGTATCAGCATCCCCAAGATTAGTTCTGCTCGCCCCGAGCAGGTAAACGATAACAAAGATAATTTCTGGAGTGACATGCCATCATAACCTTGATCATACTATTGTAAGCATATGTAATGAATGCAGCGATCAAAACAATGGTAATGACATGAGTAAACAAATGAATCATAAAGCAAAGACTTTTCATGAATAGTACTTCAAGACAAGCATCAATAAGTCTTGCATAAGAGTTAACTCATAAAGCAATAAATCAAAGTAAAGGTATTGAAGCAACACAAAGGAAGATTAAGTTTCAGCGGTTGCTTTCAACTTATAACATGTATATCTCATGGATAGTGTCAATGTAAAGTAATATAACAAGTGCAATATGCAAGTATGTAGGAATCAATGCACAGTTCACACAAGTGTTTGCTTCTTGAGGTGGAGAGAAATAGGTGAACTGACTCAACATAAAAGTAAAAGAAAGGTCCTTCAAAGAGGAAAGCATCGATTGCTATATTTGTGCTAGAGCTTTTATTTTGAAAACATGAAACAATTTTGTCAACGGTAGTAATAAAGCATATGTATCATGTAAATTATATCTTACAAGTTGCAAGCCTCATGCATAGTATACTAATAGTGCCCGCACCTTGTCCTAATTAGCTCGGATTACCAGGATTATCATTGCAATACACATGTTTTAACCAAGTGTCACAAAGGGGTACCTCTATGCCGCCTTGTACAAAGGTCTAAGGAGAAAGCTCGCATTTGGATTTCTCGCTTTTGATTATTCTCAACTTAGACATCCATACCGGGACAACATAGACAACGAGATAATGGACTCCTCTTTAATGCATAAGCATGTAGAAACAATTAATGTTCTCATATGAGATTGAGGATATATGTCCAAAACTGAAACTTCCACCATGATTCATGGCTTTAGTTAGCGGCCCAATGTTCTTCTCTAACATTATGCATGCTCTAACCATTTAATGAGTGGTAAATCTCCCTTACTTCAGACAAGGCGGACATGCATAGCAACTCACATGATATTCAACAAAGAGTTGATGGCGTCCCCAGGAGCATGGTTATCGCACAACAAGCAACTTAATAAGAGATAAAGTGCATAAGTACATATTCAATACCACAATTGTTTTTAAGCTATTTGTCCCATGAGCTATATATTGCAAAGGCGAATGATGGAAATTTAAAGGTAGCACTCAAGCAATTTACTTTGGAATGGCGGAGAAATACCATGTAGTAGGTAGGTATGGTGGACACAAATGGCATAGTGGTTGGCTCAAGGATTTTGGATGCATGAAAAGTAATCCCTCTCGATACAAGGTTTAGGCTAGCAAGGTTATTTGAGACAAACACAAGGATGAACCGGTGCAGCAAAACTCACATAAAAGACATATTGTAAACATTATAAGACTCTACACTGTCTTCCTTGTTGTTCAAAACTCAATACTAGAAATTATCTAGACTTTAGAGAGACCAAATATGCAAACCAAAATTTAGCAAGCTCTATATATTTCTTCATTAATGGGTGCAAAGTATATGATGCAAGAGCTTAAACATGAGCACAACAATTGCCAAGTATCAAATTATTCAAGACATTTTAGAATTACTATATGTAGCATTTCCCGATTCCAACCATATAACAATTTAACGAAGAAGATTCAACCTTCGCCATGAATACTATGAGTAAAGCCTAATGACATATTTGTCCATATGCAACAGCGGAGCGTTTCTCTATCCCACACAATGAATGCTATGATCCATTTTATTCAAACAAAAACAAAAACAAAAACAAACCGACGCTCCAAGCAAAGCACATAAGATGTGATGGAATAAAAATATAGTTTCAGGGGAGGAACCTGATAATGTTGTCGATAAAGAAGGGGATGCCTTGGGCATCCCCAAGCTTAGACGCTTGAGTCTTCTTAAAATATGCAGGGGGTGAACCACCGGGGCATCCCCAAGCTTAGAGCTTTCACTCTCCTTGATCATATCATATCATCTCCCTCTCTTGATCCTTGAAAACTTCCTCCACACCAAACTCGAAATAACTCATTAGAGGGTTAGTGAATAATAAAAATTTACATGTTCAGAGGTGACATAATCATTCTTAACACTTCTGGACATTGCACAAAGCTACTGGACATTGATGGAACAAAGAAATTTATCCAACATAGCAAAAGAGGCAATGCGAAATAAAAGGCAGAATCTGTCAAAACAGAACAGTTCGTAAAGACGAATTTTAAAGTGGCACCAGACTTGCTCAAATGAAAATGCCCAAATTGAATGAAAGTTGCGTACATATCTGAGGATCACGCACGTCAATTGGCATATTTTTCTGAGCTACCTACAGAGAGGCAGGTCGAAATTCGTGACGGCAAAGAAATCTGTTTCTGCGCAGTAATCCAAATCTAGTATGAACCTTACTATCAACGACTTTACTTGGCACAACAATGCACAAAACTAAGATAAGGAGAGGTTGCTACAGTAGTAACAACTTCCAAGACACAAATATAAAATAAAAGTACTGTAGTAAAAATATGGGTTGTCTCCCATAAGCGCTTTTCTTTAACGCCTTTCAGCTAGGCGCAGAAAGTGTATATCAAGTGTTATCGAGAGATGAAGTGTAGCGATTCAACCCGGTAAGAATTGAATCTCTGTGCATAATAGTGCTAGTCCCTGGATCAATCGCTAGCACACACAGTTTAAGATGTAATACCAAGAAACAAAGGTCTTTATTACATCGCATGATCCAATAATTACAAAGTAAACATTACAAATTGCATAGCCCGAAGCTAGCATTATATCGAGTTTACAACGAAACATATCAGCATGGAGTCCTTCGTCTTCATGTGCCACAGGCGAGCATGTCGAGTATAGACTCGTAACCCTAACCATCGAACCTCACTTGTTCATCGGAATATCTGCAACATAAAACGTTGCAGCCACGCGGGGTCAATACATTTGGAATTGTATTGGCAAATGTCACTATTTGGTGGATATATAAATGGCGCCTAACAACTACGTGCTCATTTGGCAGGTGGAGTTTAGCATCCTTTGCGAAAAGCAATAGTTTTCCTATCTTTTATAAACAATTTTTATTTTTCAGAAACATCGTCTAGGAACATATTAGCATAACCCATGCCGTCGCAAGACGGTTAGCTTCATATGCTCCTAAACCCATTGTTTGTCCCATCAAGTTTTATTATGAAATTGGAATGATGAGATCCTCCAAACAGTTCCAGACTCTAGTTGCTCATAATGTCCATAACCGGGGACACGGCTAAGTACTTAGTTTGACACTCTCGAGAGGATGTACACTTTGCCCACATGACCTAGCCAGCCCCTTTTACCATGATGCTCAATTTGCTCAAATGGTCGGGTGAAAGCTAAGACGAGACCTTTGGGAAATAGAACCATGAACCACGCTTCGGATCATACCCAACCTACAATCCACTACCCGTCGATACACGACCGGCCATGGTCCTATAACTTAATTAGTCAAGACAGAGCCCATATGACATGTGGTTGTACTGGAAGCTACTAAAACGAAACCTGTCAAATCTCTCTGTTCTCGGGTGGCCAACCACAAGTGTGATACACGCGACCGCCATAGACATGGCTCCGGTGTAACCACTCAACATAAACCAAGCAAACCACTTCCACCCGGATGATTCATTATCTTAGGTTGTTTTATTACATCAAAACAATATTTCCAACGAAACAAATCACATCGTGATTCCCAATCCACGCATCTAAAATAGCGGGGCTAAGCATTCTACAATACGATGGCGACAAGAATTATGTCATGAAACATATGGCTATCCTAGATAGGTTTTTGCATAGCAATATATATTTAAAAACAAGTCCTACACATACATAGCTACTGAAAATAACTACCAAGTGCATAGAGAAATAATAGGACAGAACGGTGTGTGACACTTGCCTTTTTGGTAACTGACGAATTCTGCACTTCTCTCAGTCAAAACTCGTAGCTCTCCGTACAACTATAACATACAAGTAACACAACATAAACACACATTCAAACAACAACAAAATCAAGCAAGGCAACAATTAGAAAGATTTGTTATTCATTGTATTTAGGTTTCATTAAATTTATGATTAATTGGGAAATTGAAGGTATGGCGAGAGGTATGGCTTGCAAGATATGAATCTAAGATACTCGAATGGTTGGAACAAATACTTGGAAAGAAGGTGATTATCTAAGTCGGTGTTCAGAAGAAAAAATGATTGATAAGAACCTATGTTCCATGGTTGTTTGCTACTCAAGGATGGATAATTATAATGATGCTTGTGTTTTAGAAGCTCTCACAAGCATCGCAAGTGCAATTCAAAATGCAAATTGACATAGTTCGAAAACACTTATCGAAGTAGCACAAATTCACGCATAGACTTGGGTATGAACTAATGGTATATTTAATTACTCAAATGACTCATTTGTAATTTGAATAGCCCAAACTTGATAAATATGATCGAATGGCATGAGATTGGATAGACATTAATGATACTCAAGATGTGGAACAAAGATTCTAAAATATGTCAACGTTTCAACACATGTGTAGAGTGTCTCCACAACATTAGCACATGGGAAATCCATAAATACGATTTGTCACAATTTACTCAAATAACTCATGTGTAGTTTGAATATTGTGAACTAGGCAAATATAATTGGGATATATATGATCTTGGACATGATGAAAATATCTAAATGATTTTGGTAAATGGGTATGATCATATGATTCAGTTTGGCAAAATGGAATTATGAGTTTAATCTTCAACCTCAATGTTTACAAAAATTAATTATGATAATGGTTCCGATGGATATTGATGAGTAACGCATATTCAAAAGAAATATATGATCAAGTAGGGTTTATGGATTGTGTCGTATGACACATAGAAGGATATTACTTCAAATCTAAAACCATGGGAAATGAATATGATCAACTAAACTAAACCGGTGGGCTACTGGATGGAGAGTTCAAATATAATTCATTTACAAAAGGAATCATCTTAAAGGGATTTATAGAATTTAAGTTATGTCGAAACTACTCAAGTTCTCATATTTAGTCTTGAATACTTGCAAATTGTTTTATAAGTTTTAGGCACTGATGTTAATGGACAGGGGACATCAATAAGTTTCATTTGCAAGAGGAATCATTTGATTTAAATTTGTAGAATTTGAACCATGCAAAAAAAAATACTCAACTAACATATTTAAAATTGAAAATTCGGAAACAATTCATAAGTCAAATTTTATTGCACCACTGTGTTCTCCTCATTTTTGTGAGTTCAACGACATATTATTTGTTAGAATCCGAGTTTCCAAACATTATTTATGAATTTTACAAGATTAAACATGTCGCGGTTAAATTTGGATGTTGTACGAAAAGTTGTCCGGAAAAGTTTATCGGATGGAAAATCTCTCTACAGAAAGATCATAGAGAATTTAATTATACACTCAATGCAAGAAGAATCATCTAAAACCAAGTTATGAATGATTTGATATGAAATTTTAAAGTTAAAGGTCAGCTAGCACATACGCGATAACACGGAATCCAAATGATCTGAACCGGTTAAGTTAATCAGTCTAACATGGACCAGGTAGTACCATTCTGTGAAGAATCGATTGATTCTCACAGCACCTGCGCGTGGAAAGAAAATAAAAAGGGAGATACGCGGTATGGCATGATAGGCTAAAGTTGGGTTGATAAAATAAAACTGATCTAATGTTGACCATGCATGTGAGATAAACGGAGGGAGACGATGGCTGCGTACCACGTCGGGGCAAAGTAGACGATGGCAGCGGCGGACTGGTTCGTGAACGATGGTGTTGCTCCGGTGGAAAAAGTTTATACTTGAAAGCTGTAAAGAATTTAATTACAGACTCAACGCAAGAAGAATCATTCAAAACGGATCTGTAAATTTAATTATATGAATTCTCAATCTTGTGCCGTGAACTAGTACAAAGCTAGATCAATCTGTGTTCACGCGTGAGAAAAGAAAATACGTGGCCATAGGCTGGTTCAGGGATAAAGGAAAATGTACCGCACATGCTACATGTCCTGAGGGAAGGATTTACCATGGTCATCGTGCATTGCTGGCGACGATGGTTCGCTGGTAGACTTGCCCGAAGCTTCGCCGGTGTTTGGAGAAGGGGAGATGCACGACGAGAAGCATCGCGGCACAAAGGTCACGGGGACATACTTGGCGCTGTGTTCCTCTTCCTCGTGTGGTAGTTGCGGACGAACAGAGGCGTCGACTAGCGGTGAACTTCGGTGTTCGTTGGTGGCGGCGCCTATGCTGCGTTTTAGGACGGCCAAACGATGTCAAAAGAAGCAGACGAAATAATTAGCAAGGTAGGAGATAGAAGCTGAGTCTTTAGCCTCGGGTATGTGCCGGAATCGGCGAATGACAGCGGCGGCGACGGCGAGCTACTCCGGCGAGCAGTTTCAGCATCCTGACGGCGCTAGATTTAGGGTTTTTAGGGAACAAAAACGAAGGAGATGTAGGAGTATTTATATGCGAGGTTTTCGTGCCAAAGGAAAAAGAAATCCGAGCTGAATCGAGCAAGAAATCTGGGATTTTTGCGGAGTCTGTTTCGACTCGTACGCGTCCAGGATTGAGCATGAGGTAGGTGACAACCGCGGGTCCCACGCGTCAGAAGGAAAAGGGTAAGGGTCAAATAAAACGCGGGGCGTGCATTGCTCGTGCTGCTTCGGCCGCGCTGCTGCTCGCTGATTGAGGCATTGAGCTGCCTGGCCGGTTCATTTTGTTTTGTTTTGTTTTCCTTTTTTTTTCTGTTTTATTAATTTCTAGTTTAAGTTTTAGGCCACCGAACTGATTCAAATAAAATTGTAAAATTTGCAATCTGTCCATTAAGATTTTTTTGGAAACTAATGATTACTCTTGCAGTTCAAAAGTAAAAATACAAGAGTGTATTTTTTTACACACTTGCCGTATAGGCTATTTAGAAAAACAAGAAACATAATTTGAATTTATTGGAATCAAGCGATTAAAATATTTTTCGAAACTGAAACCTTTCGTACTTTTATTTCAAACATGGATTTTGATATTGTAGTCGAAAATGACTCAAATGACTATAAAACTAATTTTGGACAAAACCAAATTATCAAATTATTATTATGCATATAGCACTTTATATGATTGCTTGGGTATTGATAATCAAATAAGGTTTGGGCCTTTTGTCTTAAAATAAAATCTTATACGATTTCAAAACCATAAGATACAAATAGGTTTGGTTTGAAAAATACTTTGAAAACAATACTTTGTGAAAACTTATTTTGGGAAAGGCTTTTAAATAAAACTCAAAAGTTTTAATTCCTTGTGAAATTTCAACAAAGACAAACAATTCAATCAACTAAATTTATTTATTTTTACATTCCAAAATTTGGAAAATTTTGGGATGTTACAGACTACCACCCTTAAAAGAAATCTCGTCCTCGAGATTGGAGAAAGGCTAGCAAGAAAGTTGAATTTAGAATATCTAAGTGGGCTACCACCCTTAAAAGAAACGTTTGTAGGCAGTCTTATGTCTTGGGTTTAGGCTAAGTTTATCTTGGGTATGACTTGGCACATCCTATGATATGACTTCACACCAGATCATCTTTGGAAAACATCTATGGCTTCTAAGTTAATATCCAATAGGTTGTTGTTTATTCACATATAGTGAACAACATATCTCTTTAAAGTTACTTGAGTATACTTCTCCTCATGGTTGGGTTCCTAACCCAAATGGTTGATTGTTGAACTACTTTTGACATTGATGGGTCACTCTTTGAGTCAATTAGAAGACCAAGATAAGAGGACTTCACGACATCCTTCATCCTCTTACTTGTTAGTGTCATCGACGATCTTCCACTATCTTCATCTTGTAGTTGGATGTTCATTCTCATTGTAGTCCTACGCTTGGCAGCACTTGCCTACTATAAGGATATAATATTTCTCCACCCTAAGGTTTAGGCTTATCATCGACATCTCTTTTGTAGGTATGTCTCTCTAGATTCGCAAAGTCAATATTACGAAAGCGAATAATAAGAGTAGTAGGAATGGTGATCAATCCATCCTGCACCCAGATCATTACTCCGTATTTGATTATTGAATCTCGTATTCTAACACTTGGTCAACCTCACAAGTTTCATAAAAATTTCCATGGAGAATTGAATCAATGTTTCAGTTCCCATTTAGTGAATTGTTTTGAAAACATTTCTATCGATCCTTAACTAGGGTTTTGCGTATCTCGCACTCTTCAGTTCTTCGTCTTGATAGGAACATGAAGGTTGGTTTCACTACTATTGTTTTCATGGCGAGTTAGCGAGAAACATTCTCTGGGTTGGGTATAGATGAGAATAGATGGAAAAGATCTAAAGAGAATCCCTACCCTCATAATAGCAAATCAAGACAATCCATCTGACAAACAAAATCTACCAAGCATTCATCACATCAAGCAAACTAGTTCAAACAAAAACAAAATCTAGTATGGTCATACCACAAGTTAGTATGATCATAACGTTATTGATATATCGTTGGTCTTATAAGCTAAAATTATTGGTGGTCTATTCTATTTCTGCCTCCAATGCTTCAACTTCTTCTATTGTTATGATGTATTTGTGGGGTTGTCAAATATGCATCGAAGTCTTCTCCAAGTTATTCGTTGGCCTTCCATGAAGTTGCATCATGTTGAGTCGAGTAATAACATATGAAGCACCAGTCTTCACACTTAAGGGACATGGCCGGACATCATCAGTCCTTCCTTGATGGATTTCAAGAGTTGGGCCATCTAAGGTAAGAGGAAATTCTTTTGAAGGTGATGTAGATAAGAATACAAGAAGTTCAAAATGAAATATTTTTTTAATAAAAACTGGACAAGATAGATTTTTCATCCTAAGGTCTTCCTATTACTATTCCAAACCTAGGGTCACGGACCTACAGTCAACACAATGCTCTGATACCATCTGTAGCGATTCAACCCGGTAAGAATTGAATCTCTGTGCATAATAGTGCTAGTCCCTGGATCAATCGCTAGCACACACAGTTTAAGATGTAATACCAAGAAACAAAGGTCTTTATTACATCGCATGATCCGATAATTACAAAGTAAACATTACAAATTGCATAGCCCGAAACTAGCATTATATCGAGTTTACAACGAAACATATCAGCATGGAGTCCTTCGTCTTCATGTGCCACGAGCTGAGCATGTCGAGTATAGACTCGTAACCCTAACCATCGAACCTCACTTGTTCATCGGAATATCACGCAACATAAAACGTTGCAGCCACGCGAGGTCAATACATTTGGAATTGTATTGGCAAATGTCACTATTTGGTGGATATATAAATGGCGCCTAACAACTACGTGCTCATTTGGCAGGTGGAGTTTAGCATCCTTTGCGAAAAGCAATAGTTTTCCTATCTTTTATAAACAATTTTTATTTTTCAGAAACATCGTCTAGGAACATATTAGCATAACCCATGCCGTCGCAAGGCAGTTAGCTTCATATGCTCCTAAACATCTACGGACATGCTAGCATAGGCCCATGTAAACACAAGACAACCTAGCTTTGCATGCTCCTAAACCCATTGTTTGTCCCATCAAGTTTTATTATGAAATTGGAATGATGAGATCCTCCAAACAGTTCCGGACTCTAGTTGCTCATAATGTCCATAACCGGGGACACGGCTAAGTACTTAGTTTGACACTCTCGAGAGGATGTACACTTTGCCCACATGACCTAGCCAGCCCCTTTTACCATGATGCTCAATTTGCTCAAATGGTCGGGTGAAAGCTAAGACGAGACCTTTGGGAAATAGAACCATGAACCACGCTTCGGATCATACCCAACCTACAATCCACTACCTGCTGATACACGACTGGCCATGGTCCTATAACTTAATTAGTCAAGACAGAGCCCATATGACATGTGGTTGTACTGGAAGCTACTAAAACAGAAACTCGTCAAATCTCTCGTTTTCGGGTGGCCAACCACAAGTGTGATACACGCGACCGCCATAGACATGGCTCCGGTGTAACCACTCAACATAAACCAAGCAAACCACTTCCACCCGGATGATTCATTATCTTAGGTTGTTTTATTACATCAAAACAATATTTCCAACGAAACAAATCACATCGTGATTCCCAATCCACGCATCTAAAATAGCAGGGCTAAGCATTCTACAATACGATGGCGACAAGAATTATGTCATGAAACATATGGCTATCCTAGATAGGTTTTTGCATAGCAATATATATTTAAAAACAAGTCCTACACATACATAGCTACTGAAAATAACTACCAAGTGCATAGAGAAATAATAGGACAAAACGGTGTGTGACACTTGCCTTTTTGGTAACTGACGAATTCTGCACTTCTCTCAGTCAAAACTCGTAGCTCTCCGTACAACTATAACATACAAGTAACACAACATAAACACACATTCAAACAACAACAAAATCAAGCAAGGCAACAATTAGAAAGATTTGTTATTCATTGTATTTAGGTTTCATTAAATTTATGATTAATTGGGAAATTGAAGGTATGGCAGAGGTATGGCTTCCAAGATATGAATCTAAGATACTGAATGGTTGGAACAAATACTTGGAAAGAAGGTGATTATCTAAGTCAGGTGTTCAGAAGAAAAAATGATTGATAAGAACCTATGTTCCATGGTTGTTTGCTACTCAAGGATGGATAATTATAATGATGCTTGTGTTTTAGAAGCTCTCACAAGCATCGCAAGTGCAATTCAAAATGCAAATTGACATAGTTCGAAAACACTTATCGAAGTAGCACAAATTCACGCATAGACTTGGGTATGAACTAATGGTATATTTAATTACTCAAATGACTCATTTGTAATTTGAATAGCCCAAACTTGATAAATATGATCGAATGGCATGAGATTGGATAGACATTAATGATATTCAAGATGTGGAACAAAGATTCTTAAATATGTCAACGTTTCAACACATGTGTAGAGTGTCTCCACAACATTAGCACATGGGAAATCCATAAATACGATTTGTCACAATTTACTCAAATAACTCATGTGTAGTTTGAATATTGTGAACTAGGCAAATATAATTGGGATATATATGATCTTGGACATGATGAAAATATCTAAATGATTTTGGTAAATGGGTATGATCATATGATTCAGTTTGGCAAAATGGAATTATGAGTTTAATCTTCAACCTCAATGTTTACAAAAATTAATTATGATAATGGTTCCGATGGATATTGATGAGTAACGCATATTCAAAAGAAATATATGATCAAGTAGGGTTTATGGATTGTGTCGTATGACACATAGAAGGATATTACTTCAAATCTAAAACCATGGGAAATGAATATGATCAACTAAACTAAACCGGTGGGCTACTTGGATGGAGAGTTCAAATATAATTCATTTACAAAAGGAATCATCTTAAAGGGATTTATAGAATTTAAGTTATGTCGAAACTACTCAAGTTCTCATATTTAGTCTTGAATACTTGCAAATTGTTTTATAAGTTTTAGGCACTGATGTTAATGGACAGGGGACATCAATAAGTTTCATTTGCAAGAGGAATCATTTGATTTAAATTTGTAGAATTTGAACCATGCAAAAAAAAATACTCAACTAACATATTTAAAATTGAAAATTCGGAAACAATTCATAAGTCAAATTTTATTGCACCACTGTGTTCTCCTCATTTTTGTGAGTTCAACGACATATTATTTGTTAGAATCCGAGTTTCCAAACATTATTTATGAATTTTACAAGATTAAACATGTCGCGGTTAAATTTGGATGTTGTACGAAAAGTTGTCCGGAAAAGTTTATCGGATGGAAAATCTCTCTACAGAAAGGTCATAGAGAATTTAATTATACACTCAATGCAAGAAGAATCATCTAAAACGAAGTTATGAATGATTTGATATGAAATTTTAAAGTTAAAGGTCAGCTAGCACATACGCGATAACACGGAATCCAAATGATCTGAACCGGTTAAGTTAATCAGTCTAACATGGACCAGGTAGTACCATTCTGTGAAGAATCGATTGATTCTCACAGCACCTGCGCGTGGAAAGAAAATAAAAAGGGAGATACGCGGTATGGCATGATAGGCTAAAGTTGGGTTGATAAAAATAAAACTGATCTAATGTTGACCATGCATGTGAGATAAACGGAGGGAGACGATGGCTGCGTACCACGTCGGGGCAAAGTAGACGATGGCAGCGGCGGACTGGTTCGTGAACGATGGTGTTGCTCCGGTGGAAAAAGTTTATACTTGAAAGCTGTAAAGAATTTAATTACAGACTCAACGCAAGAAGAATCATTCAAAACGGATCTGTAAATTTAATTATATGAATTCTCAATCTTGTGCCGTGAACTAGTACAAAGCTAGATCAATCTGTGTTCACGCGTGAGAAAAGAAAATACGTGGCCATAGGCTGGTTCAGGGATAAAGGAAAATGTACCGCACATGCTACATGTCCTGAGGGAAGGATTTACCATGGTCATCGTGCATTGCTGGCGACGATGGTTCGCTGGTAGACTTGCCCGAAGCTTCGCCGGTGTTTGGAGAAGGGGAGATGCACGACGAGAAGCATCGCGGCACGAAGGTCACGGGGACATACTTGGCGCTGTGTTCCTCTTCCTCGTGTGGTAGCTGCGGACGAACAGAGGCGTCGACTAGCGGTGAACTTCGGTGTTCGTTGGTGGCGGCGCCTATGCTGCGTTTTAGGACGGCCAAACGATGTCAAAAGAAGCAGACGAAATAATTAGCAAGGTAGGAGATAGAAGCTGAGTCTTTAGCCTCGGGTATGTGCCGGAATCGGCGAATGACAGCGGCGGCGACGGCGAGCTACTCCGGCGAGCAGTTTCAGCATCCTGACGGCGCTAGATTTAGGGTTTTTAGGGAACAAAAACGAAGGAGATGTAGGAGTATTTATATGCGAGGTTTTCGTGCCAAAGGAAAAAGAAATCCGAGCTGAATCGAGCAAGAAATCTGGGATTTTTGCGGAGTCTGTTTCGACTCGTACGCGTCCAGGATTGAGCATGAGGTAGGTGACAACCGCGGGTCCCACGCGTCAGAAGGAAAAGGGTAAGGGTCAAATAAAACGCGGGGCGTGCATTGCTCGTGCTGCTTCGGCCGCGCTGCTGCTCGCTGATCGAGGCATTGAGCTGCCTGGCCGGTTCATTTTGTTTTGTTTTGTTTTCTTTTTTTTTCTGTTTTATTAATTTCTAGTTTAAGTTTTAGGCCACCGAACTGATTCAAATAAAATTGTAAAATTTGCAATCTGTCCATTAAGATTTTTTTGGAAACTAATGATTACTCTTGCAGTTCAAAAGTAAAAATACAAGAGTGTATTTTTTTACACACTTGCCGTATAGGCTATTTAGAAAAACAAGAAACATAATTTGAATTTATTGGAATCAAGCGATTAAAATATTTTTCGAAACTGAAACCTTTCGTACTTTTATTTCAAACATGGATTTTGATATTGTAGTCGAAAATGACTCAAATGACTATAAAACTAATTTTGGACAAAACCAAATTATCAAATTATTATTATGCATATAGCACTTTATATGATTGCTTGGGTATTGATAATCAAATAAGGTTTGGGCCTTTTGTCTTAAAATAAAATCTTATACGATTTCAAAACCATAAGATACAAATAGGTTTGGTTTGAAAAATACTTTGAAAACAATACTTTGTGAAAACTTATTTTGGGAAAGGCTTTTAAATAAAACTCAAAAGTTTTAATTCCTTGTGAAATTTCAACAAAGACAAACAATTCAATCAACTAAATTTATTTATTTTTACATTCCAAAATTTGGAAAATTTTGGGATGTTACATGAAGCATCAACATCATAATTTGTTCTAATAATAGAATCAAAAGGTAACTTCATTTTCTTTCTAGGAAAGTGTTCCATACCTTTCTTAAGAGGAAATTGATATTTAATATTACCTTCCTTCATATCAATGATAGCTCCAACAGTTCGAAGAAAAGGTCTTCCCAATATAATGGGGCAAGATGCATTGCATTCAATATCCAAGACAACAAAATCAACGGGGACAAGGTTATTGTTAACGGTAATACGAACATTATCAACTCTCCCTAAAGGTTTCTTTGTAGCATTATCAACAAGATTAACATCCAAATAACAATTCTTCAATGGTGGCAAGTCAAGCATATCATAAATTTTCTTAGGCATAACGAAAATACTTGCACCAAGATCACATAAAGCATTACAATCAAAATCATTGACCTTCATCTTAATGATGGGCTCTGATACGTCTCCGACGTATCGATAATTTCTTATGTTCTATGCCATATTATTGATGATACCTACATGTTTTATGCACACTTTATGTCATATTCGTGCATTTTCTGGAACTAACCTATTAACAAGATGCCGAAGTGCCGTTCTTGTTTTCTGCTGTTTTTGGTTTCGAAATCCTAGTAAAGAAATATTTTCGGAATCGGACGAAATCAAGACCGAGGGCCTTATAATTCCCGGAACCTTCCAGAGCACCAGAGAAGAGTCGGAGGGGTGCCAGGGGGGGCCCACACCACCTGGCCGCGCGGCCCAAGGGGGGGGCGCGCCCCCCTATGGTGGCACCACCCCGTGGCCCCTCCGACTCCGATTCTTCGCCTATTTAAGCCGTCGTGACCTAAAACTCGATAACTTTTGACGGAACTCCGAGAAAGACTCCGGGGCGCCGCCACATCGCGAAACTCCAATTCGGGGGACGATAACTCTCTGTTCCGGCACCTCGCCGGGACGGGGAATTGCCCCCGGAGCCGCTCTCCACCGCCATCTTCACCGCCATCGCTGCCTCCATGATGAGGAGGGAGTAATCCACCCCCAAGGCTGAGGGCTCCGTCGTAGCTATGTGGTTCATCTCTCTCCCATGTACCTCAATACAATAATCTCATGAGCTGCTTTACATGATTGAGATTCATATGAGTTTTGTATCACCACTATTCTATGTGCTACTCTAGCAAAGTTATTAAAGTAGTTCTATTCCTCCTACACGTGTGTAAAGGCGACAGTGTGTGCACCGTGTTAGTACTTGGTTTATGTTATGATCATGATCTCTTGTAGATTGCGAAGTTAACTATTGCTATGATAATATTGATGTGATCTATTCCTCCTACATATGCATGAAGATTACAGTGTGCATGCTATGCTAGTACTTGGTTTAGTCTTTTGATCTATCTTACACTAAAGGTTACTAAAATATGAGCATTATTGTGGATCTTGTTAACTCCGGCATTGAGGGTTCATGTAATCCTACGCAATGTGTTCATCATCCAACAAAAGTGTAGAGTATGCATTTATCTATTCTGTTATGTGATCAATGTTGAGAGTGTCCACTAGTGAAAGTCTATTCCCTAGGCCTTGTTCCTAAATATTGCTATCGCTGCTTGTTTACTGTTTTACCGCGTTACTACTGCTACGTTACTACTGCTGCGTTACTACGCTTGTTTACCGTCCCGGGCAAAGCACTTTTCTCGGTGCCGTTGCTACTACTTATTCATACCACCTGTATTTCACTATCTCTTCGCCGAACTAGTGCACCTATTAGGTGTGTTGGGGACACAAGAGACTTCTTGCTTTGTGGTTGCGGGGTTGCATGAGAGGGATATCTTTGACCTCTTCCTCCCCGAGTTCGATAAACCTTGGGTGATCCACTTAAGGGAAACTTGCTCGCTGTTCTACAAACCTCTGCTCTTGGAGGCCCAACACTGTCTACAAGAATAGAAGCTCCCGTAGACATCAAGCACTTTTCTCGGCGCCGTTGCCGGGGAGGAAAGGTAAAAAGGCACTCATACTCCGGTTCCGGGTAACGAGTACTTTTCCGGCGCCATTGTGTTTGTGCTCGAAGCTATTTCCTTTAGATCCTGCAATTGCATCTTTTTGTTTCTTGTTTACACTAGTTAGGCATAATGGAAAACAACAAAAAATTTAGTGAGCTTTTTAATCTTTTTCCTGATTTAGAATTGTTTGGTGCAAACATTAAAAAACCAATGGAACCTTATTTGCATGCTAGTAGCGATGTTATTAGTATGAATGCAATTACTGCTAATGCTATGGAGAAGTCTAAGCTTGGGGAAGCTGGTTTTCATGATCTTTTTAGCTTCCCATCTTTAGGGGAGAAAATTTGCTCTGATAATACTTTATCTCCCATATGCGATAACTCTAATGATGCTTGTGATATTTTAAATGCACCTACTGAAAGTATTCCATATAAAATACCTATGAAAATTATTGAACGTGTTATGGATAACCGCTATGAAGGGGATGGAACCGTGCATCCTGGAGATCATTTACTGTTTTTGCATGAATTATGCGGGTTATTCAAGTGTGCAGGTATCTCTATGGATGAAGTGAAGAAGAAATTATTCTCTATGTCGTTGTCTGGTAAAGCGGCGCATTGGCATAAACTGCCGAAGGATGAGCATTCTCTTGATTGGAAGGATATTGTGCATCTATTTTATTCTAAATTCTATCCTCCAAGTGAAATTCACAAAGATCGAAACCGAATATATAATTTCTGGCCTCATGATGGAGAGAGTATTGCCCAAGCATGGGAGAGATTGAAGTCTTTAATGCTCAAATGCCCCAATCATGAGCTTCCGGGTAATATCATTATTGATAATTTCTATGCAAGACTTTCTTTTCAAGATAAGACCTTGCTGGATGCTACTTGTTCCGGATCATTCACGCGCAACAAAGAAGAGTTTAAAAGGGACCTTCTTGATCGGATTAAGGAGAACGCCGAAGATTGGGAGAACGACAAAGGTAAAGAGTCGGTATAAATTATGATTATGAATGCATTGAAACTTTTATGGATACCGATAAATTTCGAAATATGAGTGCTACTTATGGTCTTGACTCTCAAGTTGCTGCAAATCTTTATAAAGCCTTTGCTTCTCATTTAGAATTGCCTAAAAAGAATTTTGATAAGTATCATGAACCTTTTAAAGAGGCTTGCATGAAGAATGAAATTGTTGTTAATTATTGTAATGAGCATGCTCAAACTCCTAAGAATGTTATTTCCTATAAGCATGTTAATTTTTGTGGAATACATAGACCTTGTGGAATTAATCAAATCAAAGATGAATATTGTATCCATCATGCTAATGAAAAAACTAGAAAGTGGTTTAGGGCTCTAGATGATCTTGGTAAAAAGGTTTGTGCCCTCTATCCTTTTATTTGTGAAGTTTGCCATGAAGTGGGTCATTTTAATTTTCAATGCTCCTCCAATGATAATTTGAACCCAATAAGTGCTGCAAATTTGTATTGTGATGATGAAATTACTCCTAATCAGCATGATGAACTTACTTTATTTTTGGGGTGTGAAGAACTGCCGAGAAAAATCTCTTTGTTACATATGAGTGATCTTGATATTGATGATGTCCTGCATGGGTGTTTTTCTTATTGCATTGATAATAGCCATACAAATACTTACATACAAAATATTTTAGAAGATGACACCTTGCCAAAATATGATAGGACCGCTGTGTGTTTTCAACTAATTAATGAAAAGGAGGGATCCTCCCAAGTTTCCTCTATTGTTTCTGAAAGTAAATCAGGTTATGCGGACAAGCCACCCTTCAAGCCTCTCCCTCCTAAAAAAGGGAACGAGGAGAAGGAAGAGAAGAAGAAGAAGAAGAAGAAGAAGGAGAATAAAAAGAAAGAGGTAACGACGTATCCCCGCGTGAATGAGATAACGCTAGGTAACCGTAAGTATGTTGCTCCTAATGATTATTGTGACAATGAATCTGAATACGATGACCTTCCTATGCCCTTTACATACATTAGTGATCATGATTTGAATGAGCACACTACTTTTGATATTACAAATCTCTGGGAAACTAATTCTGAAAATGATGATGATAATTGCCATAGTGTCAGTACTATCCATGCTTCCTCCCATAATGATATAGAAAGCTCTAAGCTTGGGGAAGAGGTGTTTGAAAATCCTTTAGCTACTGGTCATTATGTTCTTGATACATCTCCTTCTAATAACAATGATGGTGTGGACACGGATAAACCGACCGTGAAAGATAACTATTCTATTTCCTATGATGACACCGTGCCCCCGATCTCTCGATGATTATTATAAAGAATGCTATGATATAGGTTCTAACTATCCTTATGAAACTTGTCATAGTCATGATTGGATTACTAAAAACAATTCCCTTAATATGCAATTTGTTTACCATGTTCAAATTCTTGATAATAATCTTACTCCAATTACTATTAATGAGAATAACTCTTCTTATGCCGAATTTAATGATACTTCTATGCATATGAACCATGATAAGAATGTTTTAAGTGATGGGTATATTGTGGATTTCATCAATGATGCTACTGAAAGTTATTATGAGAAAGGGAAATATGGTTATATGCATTTCAATAATATTAAGTTTCCCTCTTTATGTTGAGAATCTTGAAGTTACTCGTGTTTTATCCTCTTATGCTTGTCACTTTGTTCTTCATGAATTCATTTGTGTACAAGACTCCTCTTCATAGGAAGCATGTTAGACTTAAATGTGTTTTGGATTTGCTTCTTGATGCTCTCTTTTGCTCCAGATACTATTTCTCATGAGCGCAACATTAAAACTGCTGAGCCCACCTTAATGGCTATAAAGAAAGAACTTCTTGGGAGATAAGCCATGTGTTTATTTTGCTACAGTACTTTGTTTTATATTTGTGTCTTGGAAGTTTTTTACCACTGTAGAAACCTCTCCTTATCTTATTTTTATGTTTTGTTGTGCCAAGTAAAGTCTTTGATAGTAAAGTAAATACTAGATTTGGATTACTGCGCAGTTCCAGATTTCTTTGCTGTCACGAATCTGGGTCTAATTCTCTCGTAGGTAACTCAGAAAATTATGCCAATTTACGTGAGTGATCCTCAGATATGTACGCAACTTTCATTCAATTTGGGCATTTTCATTTGAGCAAGTCTGGTGCCCTTTTAAAATTCGTCTTTACGGACTGTTCTGTTTTGACAGATTCTGCCTTTTATTTCGCATTGCTTCTTTCGCTGTGTTGGGTGGATTTCTTTGTTCCATTACCTTCCAGTAGCTTAGAGCAATGTTCAGAAGTGTTAAGAATGATTTGTCACCTCTGAACATGTGAGTTTTTGATTATGCACTAACCCTCTAATGAGTTTGTTTCGAGTTTGGTGTGGAGGAAGTTTTCAAGGGTCAAGAGAGGAGGATGATATACTATGATCAAGGAGAGTGAAAGCTCTAAGCTTGGGGATGCCCCGGTGGTTCACCCCTGCATATTCTAAGAAGACTCAAGCGTCTAAGCTTGGGGATGCCCAAGGCATCCCCTTCTTCATCGACAACATTATCAGGTTCCTCCCCCGAAACTATATTTTTATTCCGTCACATCTTATGTACTTTACTTGGAGCGTCTGTTTGTTTGTTTCTATTTTTGTTTGTGTTTGAATAAATTGGATTACATATTGCTTGTGTGGGAGAGAGACACGCTCCGCTGGTTCATATGAACACATGTGTTCTTAGCTCATAATATTCATGGCGAAGTTTCCTCTTCGTTAAATTGTTATATGGTTGGAATTGGAAAATGATACATGTAGTAATTTGCTATAATGTCTTGGGTAATGTGATACTTGGCAATTGTTGTGCTCATGTTTAAGCTCTTGCATCATATACTTTGCACCCATTAATGAAGAAATACATAGAGCATGCTAAAATTTGGTTTGCATAATTGGTCTCTCTAAGGTCTAGATAATTTCTAGTAAGGTGTTTGAACAACAAGGAAGACGATGTATAGTCTTATAATCCTTGTAATATGTCTTTTATGTGAGTTTTGCTGTGCTAGTTCATACTTGTGTTTGTTTCAAATAACCTTGCTAGCCTAAACCTTGTATCGAGAGGGAATACTTCTCATGCATCCAAATACTTGAGCCAACCACTATGCCATTTGTGTCCACCATACCTACCTACTACATGGTATTTCCTGCCATTCCAAAGTAAATTGCTTGAGTGCTACCTTTAAACAATTCAAAATTTATCACCTCTGATTTGTGTCAATATTTTATAGCTCATGAGGAAGTATGTGGTGTTTATCTTTCAATCTTGTTGGGCAACTTTCACCAATGGACTAGTGGCTTCATCCGCTTATCCAATAATTTTGCAAAAAGAGCCGGCAATGGGATTCCCAGTCCCAAATTAATTAACAAAAATAGACACTCCTCCATGGTATGTGATTGTTGGACGGCACCCGAAGGATTCGGTTAGCCATGGCTTGTGTAAGCAAAGGTTGGGAGGAGTGTCATCATAATAAAACTAAAATAAAAAGGCACTCCTTCATGGTATGAGATTGTTGGCAGTGCACCCGAGGGTTCGGTTAGCCATGGTTTGTGAAAGAAAGGTTGGAAGGAGTGCCATCCAAAAATAAAATAAAATGGGAGCCGCTCTTTGAAGGTTTGTCCGGCAAGGGGGTTAGAGTACCCGCTACCATTCGTTGACAACAACATACACCTCTCAAAACTTTATTTTTATGCTCTCTTTATGTTTTCAAAATCAAAGCTCTAGCACAAATATAGCAATCGATGCTTTCCTCTTTGAAGGACCATTCTTTTTACTTTTATGTTGAGTCAGTTCACCTATCTCTCTCCACCTCAAGAAGCAAACATTTGTGTGAACTATGCATTGATTCTTACATACTTGCTTATTGCATTTGTTATATTGCTTTGCATTGAAAATTATCCATGAGATATATATGTTATAAGTTGAAAGCAACCGCTGAAACTTCATCTTCCTTTGTGTTGCTTCAATGCCTCTACTTTGAATTATTGCTTTATGAGTTAACTCTTATGCAAGACTTATTGATGCTTGTCTTGAAAGTACTATTCATGAAAAGTCTTTGCTTTATGATTCACTTGTTTACTCATGTCATTACCATTGTTTTGATCGCTGCATTCATTACATATGTTTACAATATGATCAAGTTTATGATGGCATGTCACTCAAGAAATTATCTTTGTTATCGTTTTACCCGCTCGGGACGAGCAGTAACTAAGCTTGGGGATGCTTGATACGTCTCCGACGTATCGATAATTTCTTATGTTCTATGCCATATTATTGATGATACCTACATGTTTTATGCACACTTTATGTCATATTCGTGCATTTTCCGGAACTAACCTATTAACAAGATGCTGAAGTGCCGCTTGTCTGTTTTCTGCTGTTTTTGGTTTCGTAAATCCTAGTAAAGAAATATTTTCGGAATCGGACGAAATCAAGACCGAGGGCCTTATAATTCCCGGAACCTTCCAGAGCACCGCAGAAGAGTCGGAGGGGTGCCGGGGGGCCCACACCACCTGGCCGCGCGGCCCAAGGGGCGCGCCCCCTATGGTGGCACCACCCCGTGGCCCCTCCGATTCCGATTCTTCGCCTATTTAAGCCGTCGTGACCTAAAACTTCGATAACTTTTGACGGAACTCCAGAAAGACTCCAGGGGCGCCGCCACATCGCGAAACTCCAATTCGGGGGACAGAACTCTCTGTTCCGGCACCCTGCCGGGACGGGGAATTGCCCCCGGAGCCGTCTCCACCGCCGTCTTCACCGCCATCTTCACCGCCATCGCTGCCTCCATGATGAGGAGGGAGTAATCCACCCCCGAGGCTGAGGGCTCCGCTCGTAGCTATGTGGTTCATCTCTCTCCCATGTACCTCAATACAATAATCTCATGAGCTGCTTTACATGATTGAGATTCATATGAGTTTTGTATCACCACTATTCTATGTGCTACTCTAGCAAAGTTATTAAAGTAGTTCTATTCCTCCTACACGTGTGTAAAGGCGACAGTGTGTGCACCGTGTTAGTACTTGGTTTATGCTATGATCATGATCTCTTGTAGATTGCGAAGTTAACTATTGCTATGATAATATTGATGTGATCTATTCCTCCTACATATGCATGAAGATTACAGTGTGCATGCTATGCTAGTACTTGGTTTAGTCTTTTGATCTATCTTACACTAAAGGTTACTAAAATATGAGCATTATTGTGGAGCTTGTTAACTCCGGCATTGAGGGTTCGTGTAATCCTACGCAATGTGTTCATCATCCAACAAAAGTGTAGAGTATGCATTTATCTATTCTGTTATGTGATCAATGTTGAGAGTGTCCACTAGTGAAAGTCTATTCCCTAGGCCTTGTTCCTAAATATCGCTATCGTCGCTTGTTTATCGTTTTATCGCGTTACTACTGCTACGTTACTACTCGCTGCGTTACTACCGCTTGTTTACTCGTCCCGGGCAAAGCACTTTTCCGGTGCCGTTGCTACTACTTATTCATACCACCTGTATTTCACTATCTCTTCGCCGAACTAGTGCACCTATTAGGTGTGTTGGGGACACAAGAGACTTCTTGCTTTGTGGTTGCGGTGGTTGCATGAGAGGGATATCTTTGACCTCTTCCTCCCTGAGATCGATAAACCTTGGGTGATCCACTTAAGGGAAACTTGCTGCTGTTCTACAAACCTCTGCTCTTGGAGGCCCAACACTGTCTACAAGAATAGAAGCTCCCGTAGACATCAGGCTCCCAACCATCCTCTAACTTTCTAGGAATAGAAGTTTCAAGTTTTAGTTTCTCCTCTCTAGCTTTTATGAGAACATTTGTAATATGTTTTGTAAAGGCCAAATTTATAGCACTAGCGTTGGGACTTTTAGCAAGTTTTTGTAAGAACTTTATAACTTCAGAGATGTGGAAATCATCAAAATCCAAACCATTATAATCTAAAGCAATGGGATCATCATCCCCAATGTTGGAAAAAAATTCAGCAGTTTTATCACGAGCAGCTTTCAGTAGCTTTAGCAGCTTCCGAGCAGTTTTGCAGGCTTTGCATTAGAAGTGGAAACATTGCCAACACCAATTCTTTCACCATTATTAGTAGGAGGTGCAGCAACATGTGGAGCATTAGCATTGCTAGTGGTGGTAATAGTCCAAACTTTAGCTACATTATTCTCTTTAGCTAGTTTTTCATTTTCTTCTCTTTCCAACCTAGCATGCAATTCAGCCATCAATCTTATATTCTCATTAGTTCTAACTTGGATAGAATTTGCTGTAGTAACAATTTTATTTTCAATATCCTTATTAGGCATAACTTTCGATTTTAAAAGATCAACATCAGAGGCAAGTCTATCAACCTTAGAAGCAAGAATATCAATTTTATCAAGCTTTTCCTCAACAGATTTGTTAAAAGTAGTTTGTGTACTAATAAATTCTTTAAGCATAGCTTCAAGTCCAGGGGGTGTGTTCCTATTATTGTTGTAAAAATTCCCATAAGAATTACCATAACCGTTACCATTATTATAAGGATATGGCCTATAGTTATTACCAGAATTATTCCTATAAGCATTGTTGTTGAAATTATTATTTTTAATGAAGTTCACATCAACATGTTCTTCTTGGGCAACCAATGAAGCTAATGGAACATTATTAGGATCAACATTAGTCCTATCATTCACAAGCATAGACATAATAGCATCAATCTTATCACTCAAGGAGGAGGTTTCTTCGACAGAATTTACCTTCTTACCTTGTGGAGCTCTTTCCGTGTGGAATTCAGAGTAATTGATCATCATATTATCAAGAAGCTTTGTTGCTTCACCAAGAGTGATGGACATAAAGGTACCTCCAGCAGCTGAATCCAATAGGTTCCGCGAAGAAAAGTTCAGTCCTGCATAAAAGGTTTGGATGATCATCCAAGTAGTCAGTCCATGGGTTGGGCAATTTTTAACCAAAGATTTCATTCTCTCCCATGCTTGAGCAACATGTTCATTATCTAATTGTTTAAAATTAATTATGCTACTCCGCAAAGATATAATTTTAGCAGGGGGATAATATCTACCAATAAAAGCATCCTTACATTTAGTCCATGAATCAATACTATTTCTAGGCAGAGATAGCAACCAATCTTTAGCTCTTCCTCTTAAGGAGAAAGGAAACAATTTTAATTTTATAATGTCACCATCTACATCCTTATACTTTTGCATTTCACATAGTTCAACAAAATTATTAAGATGGGCAGCAAGCATCATCGGAACTAACACCGAGAAAATTGCTCTCGCATAACAAGATTCGAGTAAAGCGGGTTTAATTTCAAAGAATTCTGCTGTAGTAGCAGGTGGAGCAATAGGTGTGCATAAGAAATCATTATTATTTGTGGTTGTGAAGTCACACAACTTAGTATTCTCAACAGTACCCATTTTAGCAGTAGTAAATAAAGCAAACTAGATAAAGTAAATGCAAGTAACCAATTTTTTTGTGTTTTTGATATAGAGAACAAGGCAGTGAATAAAGTAAAGCTAGCAACTAATTTTTTTGTGTTTTGATTTAAGTGCAGCAAACAATAAAGTAAATAAAATAAAGCAAGACAAAAACAAAGTAAAGAGATTGGATTGTGGAGACTCCCCTTGCAGCGTGTCTTGATCTCCCCGGCAACGGCGCCAGAAAATGTGCTTCTGGCGTGTAGTTGACGTGGGAGTTAGAAATCTTTGTGGTGTAACTTTTCTTCAGTTCCCCGGCAACGGCGCCAGAAAATGTGCTTGATGTGTGCAATCGACACGTCTGTTGGGAACCCCAAGAGGAAGGTGTGATGCGTACAGTAGCAAGTTTTCCCTCAGAAAGAAACCAAGGTTTATCGAACCAGGAGGAGCCAAGAAGCACGTTGAAGGTTGATGGCGGCGGGATGTAGTGCGGCGCAACACCAGGGATTCCGGCGCCAACATGGAACCTGCACAACACAACCAAAGTACTTTGCCCCAACGTAACAGTGAGGTTGTCAATCTCACCGACTTGCTGTAACAAAAGATTAGATGTATAGTGTGGATGATGATTGTTTGCAGAAAACAGTAGAACAAGTATTGCAGTAGATTGTATTCGATGTAAAGAATAGGACCGGGATCCACAGTTCACTAGAGGTGTCTCTCCCATAAGATAAATAGCATGTTGGGTGAACAAATTACAGTCGGGCAATTGACAAATAGAGAGGGCATGACAATGCACATACATGATATGATAAATATAGAGAGATTTAATTGGGCATTACGACAAAGTACATAGATCGCTATCCAGTCTATGCCTAAAAAGTCCACCTTCAGGTTATCATCCGAACCCCTTCCAGTATTAAGTTGCAAACAACAGACAATTGCATTAAGTATGGTGCGTAATGTAATCAATAACTACATCCTCGGACATAGCATCAATGTTTTATCCCTAGTGGCAACAGCACATCCACAACCTTAGAACTTTCTGTCACTCGTCCCAGATTTAATGGAGGCATGAACCCACTATCGAGCATAAATACTCCCTCTTGGAGTTAAGAGTAAAAACTTGGCCGAGCCTCTACTAATAACGCAGAGCATGCAAGATCATAAACAACACATAGGTAATAGATTGATAATCAACATAACATAGTATTCTCTATCCATCGGATCCCGACAAACACAACATATAGCATTACGGATAGATGATCTTGATCATGTTAGGCAGCTCACAAGATCCGACAATGAAGCACATAAGGAGAAGACGACCATCTAGCTACCGCTATGGACCCATAGTCCAGGGGTGAACTACTCACTCATCACTCCGGAGGCGACCATGGCGGTGAAGAGTCCTCCGGGAGATGATTCCCCTCTCCGGCGGGTGCCGGAGGCGATCTCCTGAATCCCCCGAGATGGGATTGGCGGCGGCGGCGTCTCAGTAAGGTTTTCCGTATCGTGGCTCTCGGTAATGGGGGTTTCACGACGGAGGCTTTAAGTAGGCGGAAGGGCAGGTCAGGGGGCCACACGAGGGCCCCACACAACAGGCCGGCGCGGCCAAGGCCCAGGCCGTGCCGCCCTAGTGTTTGGCCACCTCGTGGCCCCACTTCGTCTTCCCTCCGGTCTTCTGCAAGCTTCGTGTAAAAATAGGCCCCTGGGCGTTGATTTCGTCCAATTCCGAGAATATTTCCTTACTAGGATTTCTGAAACCAAAAACAGCAGAAACAAGAATCGGCTCTTCGACATCTCGTTAATAGGTTAGTGCCGGAAAATGCATAAATACGACATAAAGTATGCATAAAACATGTAGATATCATCAATAATGTGGCATGGAACATAAGAAATTATCGATACGTCGGAGACGTATCACATATGCATTCAATTTATCCTTAGTGAGGTAGCGAAAGAAAAAAAAAAGCAAAGCCATGATAGATCATGAATTTGTTGTCACTATTCAGTCACTAAAACCATGTTACTCCATTTAACACACACATCTCCCCACACCCGTTCTTGCATACAAGTTCGATCAGAATCAATACTTAAAGAATGGGGTACATAATATGCATCTATCAATACATCTTACACAAAGTAGAGTCAAATCTCATAGCATAATATCATAGAATAAAGATCCACCACATAGGAATTACATATATGACCATAATCATGTTGGGCGGCTCATATGGTACTAAAATCTATGAAGAACATGAGAGAAATAGATCAAGCTACTGCCACAAATCTGTAGTCCAGAGGTGTACTACTCCCCCTTGATCATGGTGTTGATGAGGAAGACATTTTAGAAGGAGGAGATCCTCCGGCGGCAGCTCCGGTGAAGTTTCACCCTCCAATCTTCGTTGTTGCAGCCTCTGTTTTCGTGTTTCTGTGTTTCTGCGGCGCTCTCCTCCAGAGAATCCTCGGGGGTCATATATATAGGGGGTTTTATGTCAAAAGAGTTGGTTCGCAAAAGAATCAAACGACTCGGATGATCGACGATGAAAACAGGGCAGGTGGCACACCACCTCACCTCTTTTGGGCCTCCAAGGACCCCAGGTGAGGTCCAAGTTATCCAGGTCCTTTTTCGGTGAAAAATGATTTCTCCAAAATACTAGCTCAATTTGACTCTGTATATGTCCCTGAAAGTGAAAAATACACAAAACAGGGGTTTCCTGTTCTGCAGAGTTAATACCTAAATAAAAAGGATCATTGGTAAATCCCCATAAATCAATATAAACACATGGAAATAACATCATCTGTGTTGCTAATATGTGGGAATATGTGAGAATAAAGTACAAAGTTCATGTATGCATTTTATATGCATCAGAATATTGATGTTCCACCAATGTTATGTCATTGATGAATTGTTAGTATCCACTACTACAACTTTAAAAGAGAGTAGACAAGTGAACCCATGAACCCCGTCCAATTTTAATCATAATAAACACCTTTCCACTACTTTTATCACACTTTCTACTTGAAACAATATTTTAATCCAAAATAAAAAAATACTTTCTTTACTTAATCATACACAAAAACACAAAACAACCATCTCTTTACCGTTTTACTTCATTTACGTAGTTTATTTGCTTTACTTTACTTCCATTACCTCTTTTATCTACAATCGCTAATACGAAACCTTGTGCTTAACAACCACGCGGTGGAGTTGAGAACACAAGGCAAAACTTTGCTTTGCAGGATCGCTGGAAGAAGAGGAAGAGGAGATACATCTAATCGATATAAACCCTCGAGTCACCTTTGTGGGGAAAACTTCTCTTGCTACGATACTCCGCGCTTGGAGTCCCAACGAATTGACGATATACGCGAGCGTCATTGTAAGGGTACATTGACCATAAGTGTGTTTTTGGTAATTAATGACAATCCTCCATGAACTAATGTTTTTGTTGTGTTTATATGAAGGAATATTCCATAGGTATTTCTTGAAGTCCATATGTTGGATTCAAGTGTGGATGTGTTATCACCAGATTTTGGCCAAATCAGGAGACAGGCCGTAAGAGAGATGGGCTTGAAGGATATACGCGTGAAGGATCTCTGAAGCGGCCTTGCACGAGAATTTGGGCTAAATTGCCCGTGTATCTGTATTATAGTAGATCGCATCTTAGTTTAGAAGTTAGAGTTTAACCCGTGCACGGTTCGGTGCACACCTGAATTAGAAAGTCCCCCGGACTATAAATATGTATCTAGGGTTTATGAAATAAACAACAATCATCGTTCACAACAAACACAAACCAGGCGCATCGCCACCCCTTCTTCGAGGGTTTCCTTCCGGGTAAGCATCATGCTCGCCTAGACCGCATCTTGCGATCTAGGCAAGTACACGTTTATTCGTCTACCTTGTGTTACTCGTGCTTGAAGCGTTGTTGATGGCGAGTAGCACTACTTATCTTAGGTGTTTTGGGGCTTGCATTGATGCTTTTCTTATGCATATCCGCTTAGCAATGCCGTCCCTTGACACCTAGCTGCCCTTACGCCTCTGCGGGCGTAAGGGCAGCATCTTGCTTGTTCGATACTTAGTAGATCCGATCTCGTTATAGTTGCTCCTTGTTCTGCAAGGATTAGTTTAATATCCGCATGATTAGGCCTTATGCTCGGGGTGGGAGGATCCGGTAGTGCGCTAGGTGCTGTTTACCGTTCCTAGAAGGGATGTTCCGGGAATTAACGTAATGTTGGTTTTTAGGCCTTTTCTAGGGATAGTTTTCATCATCTTTCGTATCCGCTAGGCCCAACTACGCGTAGGATGTTCCGGTTATGCGGTGAAAACCCTAAACTGTCGTAGATTGGTTTAGCTTTGTGTTGATCAAGCAGGGTCCCCATGTCATTGCAAATCCAACATGAACCATGGGGCGATCGGCTCTTTGAGCCGATCCACGAGGCAACCCGAGAGCCGATAGGGCTCGTATTTAATGTTTACGTGTCTACCATGCGGGAACAATCGAAGCAATCTAACACCTTCCCGATCGGGTCTAGGTCGGGTGGCACGCCCTTGCAACCGCTAGGACGTGTGCAGGAAACTTGCGGGACGACGCGAGGTGCCGGGGTCCACTAAGCGGCCTTGGGAGCCTCCCGGCTCTTCGTGTTGCTTAACCACCTGCTCGCCGGTGAGTTTTGGCAGGCAACACATTTCGGCACGCCCGGTGGGACGATCTTCGACAACATCCACGTCAACACCTGCGTCCGAGATGGCGGACGAACCGATCAAGTACGAGGATCTCCCTGCGGAGCACAAGAAGAAATACGATGAGCTAAAGGCCATCTGTGAGGCCGAACTCATCGGCTCCTTTGAGAAGACCCGGTCGCACGGCATCAGGTTTAAAGGATTCACTCCCCAAGGCGTTCTTGATGGTTTGGATCTGTCTCTCCCTACGGAGGAACGTACTGCAGCCCTGCGGGCAGAAATCAACTACGTTGTGGCTCATTCGCTGCATCGGCATTCCGAGAGCCCGGTGAATACTTTGGAGCGCGTCGCGCTTCATGTGGTCCAAGAAATCATGAAGCATCGGTACTCCCCTCGGGACTCCGTGCTAGGGACTCACCAGGGAGAGATGCAACTCCACACCAGGCCACCATTGCCGTACGCGATGGCAACTCCACAACAACAAGGTTCACCGGCATACGTTGTCTACAAGGTTGGAGGTGATCCTGGTGACTATCAATTCCTATATGAGCCGCCCAAGGAGATCCCACATGGATACGTGTGCACATACGTGCCGGATCGCAACAACCGGACGCAAGCGATCCGGACTCCAACGGAGGGATTGCCGGAGCAGGAGCAATTGTTACGGCAGAGAGGGATGGCTGCAGCAGCGAGGGGTTTGGGAGCGGACGCTGAGAAACAAGCGTGGCTAGCTAAATACGCCACCGCACCAAGTCCTGAAAGCTCAACCGCTGCAGCCTTCCACCGTGGATCAGATCGGTGCGGTCCCGAGAGACCAGTTCGGCATCCCGCCGAAGAAGAAAATAATCGGCTATTCCAAGCCGTACCCCAACGAGTTTGACCTGATCCCGCTGCCACCTAAGTATCGGCTCCCTGACTTCACAAAATTCAGTGGATCAGAAGGATCTAGCTCCATCGAGCATGTAAGCCGATACCTGGCCCAGCTAGGCACGGTTTCAGCATCGGATCAGTTGCGTGTGAGGTTCTTTGCGCAATCTCTCACCGGTCCAGCTTTTGGGTGGTACACCTCGTTGCAGCCAAATTCAGTTCGATCATGGAAGCAATCTGGAAGAGCAGTTTCACACACAATATCATTCGGAAGCTATCGAAGCCGGCATTGCCGATCTGACCCGGGTTCGGCAAAGGCGAGGAGAAACGATATCCGAATACATTCAACGTTTCGGAACCGTCAAGAACCGATGTTATTCGGTTCATCTGTCCGAGAAAGAAGCAGCCGAGCTGGCCGTGGCAGGCCTCGCAGCGCCACTCAAGGATCCGACGTTCCAAGTGGAGTACAATTCGTTGGCGCACATGGTCCGAGAGACTAACGTTGTATGAACAGCGCCACCTGCAACTGTACCAAGACAAGTACAAGCGCACGATAGGCCTGGTCGATGCTGAGGCGGATGAGGATCTTTCCGAAGATCAGGAAGTCGCGGTGGCTGAATGGGCTCGGCCGGCAGTACCTGTGTCCTGTAAATGGGTGAATCAACCAGGGCCGCCAAGAGGGTTTGACTTTGACTTGAGCAAAGCGGAGCAGATTTTTGATTTGCCGTCGAAGGAGAAACAGCTTGAAGTTGCCCGAAGGCCACAAAGTCCCCACGTCACGGAGATGAACGGTAGGCCATACCGCAAATGGCATCACACGTTCACTCACGCCACCAACGACCGCAAAGTATTGCGCGCACGATTCAAATGGCGATAGAATCGAGCCGATTAACTTTCGGACAATTTGCTATGAAGGTTGACACACGTCCGTTCCCTAGCGTCAACATGGTGGATCTTAGCCACTCCATAGGGCGCAAGCCAGAGTTTTCCTTTGATGTCAACATGGCAGGGCTTGTGAATCGCCATAGCAAAGAAAAAGCAGAGAGCAGCCACTCCCATGGCAAGGATAAAGAGGAGGCCGATTGATGTCTACGGGAGCTTCTATTCTTGTAGACAGTGTTGGGCCTCCAAGAGCAGAGGTTTGTAGAACAGCAGCAAGTTTCCCTTAAGTGGATACCCAAGGTTTATCGAACTCAGGGAGGAAGAGGTCAAAGATATCCCTCTCATGCAACCCTGCAACCACAAAGCAAGAAGTCTCTTGTGTCCCCAACACACCTAATAGGTGCACTAGTTCGGCGAAGAGATAGTGAAATACAGGTGGTATGAATAAGTAGTAGCAACGGCAGAAAAGTGCTCTGCCCGGGACAGTAAACAAGCAGTAGTAACGCAGCAAGAGTAACGCAGCAGCAGTAGTAAACAAGCAAGTAGTAACTCAGCAGTATTTAGGAACAAGGCCTAGGGATTACACTTTCACTAGTGGACACTCTCAACATTGATCACATAACAGAATAGATAAATGCATACTCTACACTTTTGTTGGATGATGAACACATTGCGTAGGATTACACGAACCCTCAATGCCGGAGTTAACAAGCTCCACAATAATGCTCATGTTTAAGTAACCTTTAGTGTAAGATAGATCAACGCTACTAAACCAAGTACTAGCATAGCATGCACACTCGTCACCTTCATGCATATGTAGGAGGAATAGATCACATCAATATTATCATAGCAATAGTTAACTCCATAATCTACAAGAGATCATGATCATAGCACAAACCAAGTACTAACACGGTGCACACACTCGTCACCATTACACACGTGCAGGAGGAATAGAACTACTTTAATAACACATCACTAGAGTAGCACATAGATAGTAGTGATACAAACACATTGCAATCATAAAGAGATATAAATAAGCACCTCACTATGCCATTCAACATTGAGTAAGTATTCTGTGAAATATGGCCTAAGAGACCCACACGGTGTACACACTGTCACCTTTACACACGTGGGACTAGGAGTCTCCTGGAGATCACATAAGTAAAGCTCACTTGACTAGCATAATGACATCTAGATTACAAGCATCATCATATGAATCTCAATCATGTAAGGCAGCTCATGAGATTATTGTATTGAACTACATAGGAGAGAGATGAACCACATAGCTACCGGTATGCCCCGAGCCTCGATGGAGAACTACTCCCTCCTCATGGGAGCAGCAGCGGTGATGAAGATGGCGGTGGAGATGGCAGCGGTGTCGATGGAGAAGCCTTCCGGGGCACTTCCCCGCTCCGGCGGGTGCCGGAACAGAGACTCCGTCCCCGGATCTTGGCTTCGCGATGGCGGCGGCTCTGGAAGGTTTTCGTGGGCTTCGTCGAACGCGATAGGGTTTTCCGATCCAGGGGCTTCTTATAGGCGAAGAGGCGGCGCAGAAGGTCGAAGGGGGCCCACACCCTAGGGGGCGCGCCCCCTTGGCCGCGCCGGGGTGTGGTGTGGGGCCCCTGTGGCTCCCTCTCGATTCTTCCCGGGTGTTCCGGATGCTTCCGATGAAAATAGGAACTTTGGCGTTGATTTCGTCCGATTCCGAGAATATTTCGTTACTAGGATTTCCGAAACCAAAAACAGCAGAAAACGAGAACCGGCACTTCGGCATCTTGTTAATAGGTTAGTTCCGGAAAATGCACGAATATGACATAAAGTGTGCATAAAACATGTAGATAACATCAATAATGTGGCATGGAACACAAGAAATTATCGATACGTTGGAGACGTATCAGCATCCCCAAGCTTAGTTCTGCTCGTCCCGAAAGGTAAAACGATAACAAAGATAATTTCTGGAGTGACATGCCATCATAAACTTGATCATACTATTTGTAAAGCATATGTAGAGAATGCAGCGATCAAAACAATGTGTATGACATGAGTAAACAAGTGAATCATAAAGCAAAGACTTTTCATGAATAGTACTTCAAGACAAGCATCAATAAGTCTTGCATAAGAGTTAACTCATAAAGCAATAATTCAAAGTAAAGGTATTGAAGCAACACAAAAGAAGATTAAGTTTCAGCGGTTGCTTTCAACTTGTAACATGTATATCTCATGGATATTGTAAACATAGAGTAATATAATAAGTGCAATAAGCAAGTATGTAGGAATCAATGCACAGTTCACACAAGTGTTTGCTTCTTGAGGTGGAGAGAAATAGGTGAACTGACTCAACATTGAAAGTAAAAGAATGGTCCTCATAGAGGAAAATCATCGATTGCTATATTTGTGCTAGAGCTTTGATTTTGAAAACATGAAACAATTTTGTCAACGGTAGTAATAAAGCATATGCATCATGTAAATTATATCTTATAAGTTGCAAGCCTCATGCATAGTGTACCAATAGTGCCCGCACCTTGTCCTAATTAGCTTGGACTACCCGGATTATCACCGCAATACATATGCTTTAACCAAGTTTCACAAAGGGGTACCTCTATGCCGCCTCGTACAAAGGTCTAAGGAGAAAGCTCGCATTTGGATTTCTCGCTTTTGATTATTCTCAACTTAGACATCCATACCGGGACAACATAGACAACAGATAATGGACTCCTCTTTTAATGCTTTAAGCATTTGACAACAATTAATTCTTTTCTCATTAGAGATTTGAGGATGTTTGTCCAAAACTGAAACTTCCACCATGGATCATGGCTTTAGTTAGCGGCCCAATGTTCTTCTCTCACAATATGCATGCTCAAACCATTCAACTCGGTGTAGATCGCCCTTACTTCGGACAAGACGAACATGCATAGCAACTCACATGAAATTCAACAATGAGTTGATGGCGTTCCCCGATAAACATGGTTATCGCACAACAAGCAACTTAATAAGAGATAAAGTGCATAATTACATATTCAATACCACAATAGTTTTTAAGCTATTTGTCCCATGAGCTATATATTGCAAAGGTGAATGATGGAATTTTAAAGGTAGCACTCAAGCAATTTACTTTGGAATGGCGGGAAAATACCATGTAGTATAGGTAGATATGGTGGACACAAATGGCATAGTGGTTGGCTCAAGTATTTTGGATGCATGAGAAGTATTCGCTCTCGATACAAGGTTTAGGCTAGCAAGGCTTATTTGAAACAAACACAAGGATGAACTGGTGCAGCAAAACTCACATAAAAGACATATTGAAAACATTATAAGACTCTACACCGTCTTCCTTGTTGTTCAAAACTCAATACTAGAAATTATCTAGACTTTAGAGAGACCAATTATGCAAACCAAATTTTAGCATGCTCTATGTATTCTTCACTAATAGGTGCAAAGTATATGATGCAAGAGCTTAAACATGAGCACAACAATTGCCAAGTGTCACATTACCCAAGACATTATAGCAATTACTACATGTATCATTTTCCAATTCCAACCATATAACAATTTAACGAAGAGGAAACTTCGCCATGAATATTATGAGCTAAGAACAAATGTGTTCATACGAACCAGCGGAGCGTGTCTCTCTCCCACACAAGCATGATGTAATCCAATTTATTCAAACAAAAACAAAAACAAAAGCACACAGACGCTCCAAGTAAAGCACATAAGATGTGACCGAATAAAAATATAGTTTCAAGAGAAGGAACCCGATAATTTATCGATGAAGAAGGGGATGCCTTGGGCATCCCCAAGCTTAGACGCTTGAGTCTTCTTGATATATGCAGGGATGAACCACCGGGGCATCCCCAAGCTTAGAGCTTTCACTCTCCTTGATCATAGTATATCATCCTCCTCTCTTGACCCTTGAAAACTTCCTCCACACCAAACTCGAAACAACTCATTAGAGGGTTAGTGGACAATAAAAATTAACATGTTCAGAGGTGACACAATCATTCTTAACACTTCTGGACATTGCATAAAGCTACTGGACATTAGTGGATCAAAGAAATTCATCCAACATAGCGAAAGAGGCAATGCGAAATAAAAGGCAGAATCTGTCAAAACAGAACAGTTCGTATTGACGAATTTTAAAATGGCACCAGATTTGCTCAAACGAAAATGCTCAAATTGAATGAAAGTTGCGTACATATCTGAGGATCATGCTCGTAAATTGGCGTAATTTTCTGAGTTACCTACAGAGAATTAGACCCAGATTCGTGACAGCAAAGAAATCTGTTTCTGCGCAGTAATCCAAATCTAGTACTTACTTTACTATCAAAGACTTTACTTGGCACAACAAAACACAAAACTAAGATAAGGAGAGGTTGCTACAGTAGTAAACAACTTCCAAGACACAAATATAAAACAAAGTACTGTAGCAAAATAACACATGGGTTATCTCCCAAGAAGTTCTTTCTTTTTAGCCATTAAGATGGGCTCAGCAGTTTTAATGATGCACTCGCAAGAAATAGTATTTGAAGCAAAAGAGAACATCAAGAGGCAAATTCAAAGCATATTTAAGTCTAACATGCTTCCTATGCATAGGAATCTTGTAAATAAACAAGTTCATGAAGAGCAAAGTAACAAGCATAGGAAGATAGAACAAGTGTAGCTTCAAAAATTTCAGCACATAGAGAGGTGTTTTAGTAACATGAAAATTTCTACAACCATATTTTCCTCTCTCATAATAACTTTCAGTAGCATCATGAGCAAACTCAACAATATAACTATCACATAAAGCATTCTTATCATGAGTCTCATGCATAAAATTATTACTCTCCACATAAGCATAATCAATTTTATTAGTTGTAGTGGGAGCAAATTCAACAAAGTAGCTATCATTATTATTCTCATCAAGTGTAGGAGGCATAGTATAATCACAACAAAATTTACTCTCCATAGTAGGTGGCACAAAAAGACCACTATCATTATCATCATCAGAAATAGGAGGCAAAGTATCATCAAAGAAAATTTTCTCCTCAATGCTTGGGGGACTAAAAAGATCATGAAAACTAGCTTCCCCAAGCTTAGAACTTTCTATATCATTGTCAACAATGGTGTTCAAAACGTTCATACTAATATTACTACCAGCATGCAAAGAAGATTTCATAGGTTTTTTTATTTTCGCATCAAACAATCCATGTTTTAAATCAGGAAATAGAATAAGAAGCTCACTCTTGTACATTATGCCAAACTAGTGTAAACAAGAAACAACAAGATGCAATTGCAGGATCTAAAGGAAATAGCTTTGAGCACACACACAACGGCGCTGAAAAATACTTTACCCGGGACCGTAGTATGAGTGCCTTTTTACCTTTCCTCCCCGAGCAACGGCGCTGTAAAAGTGCTTGATGTCTACGGGAGCTTCTATTCTTGTAGACAGTGTTGGGCCTCCAAGAGCAGTAGGTTTGTAGAACAGCAGACGAAGTTTCCCTTAAGTGGATACCCAAGGTTTATCGAACTCGGGGAGGAAGAGGTCAAAGATATCCCTCTCATGCAACCCCGCAACCACAAAGCAAGAAGTCTCTTGTGTCCCCAACACACCTAATAGGTGCACTAGTTCGGCGAAGAGATAGTGAAATACAGGTGGTATGAATAAGTAGTAGCAACGGCAAAAGTGCTTCGCCCGGGACAAGTAAACAAGCAAGGTAGTAACGCAGCAGTAGTAACGCAGCAGTAGTAAACAAGCAGTAGTAACTCAGCAGTATTTAGGAACAAGGCCTAGGGATTACACTTTCACTAGTGGACACTCTCAACATTGATCACATAACAGAATAGATAAATGCATACTCTACACTTTTGTTGGATGATGAACACATTGCGTAGGATTACACGAACCCTCAATGCCGGAGTTAACAAGCTCCACAATAATGCTCATGTTTAAGTAACCTTTAGTGTAAGATAGATCAACGCTACTAAACCAAGTACTAGCATAGCATGCACACTCGTCACCTTCATGCATATGTAGGAGGAATAGATCACATCAATATTATCATAGCAATAGTTAACTCCATAATCTACAAGAGATCATGATCATAGCACAAACCAAGTACTAACACGGTGCACACACTGTCACCATTACACACGTGCAGGAGGAATAGAACTACTTTAATAACACATCACTAGAGTAGCACATAGATAGTAGTGATACAAACACATTGCAATCATAAAGAGATATAAATAAGCACCTCACTATGCCATTCAACAGTGAATAAGTATTCTGTGAAATCTAGCCTAAGAGACCCACACGGTGCACACACTCGTCACCTTTACACACGTGGGACTAGGAGTCTCCGGAGATCACATAAGTAAAACTCACTTGACTAGCATAATGACATCTAGATTACAAGCATCATCATATGAATCTCAATCATGTAAGGCAGCTCATGAGATTATTGTATTGAACTACATAGGAGAGAGATGAACCACATAGCTACCGGCACAGCCCCGAGCCTCGATGGAGAACTACTCCCTCCTCATGGGAGCAGCAGCGGTGATGAAGATGGCGGTGGAGATGGCAGCGGTGTCGATGGAGAAGCCTTCCGGGCACTTCCCCGCTCCGGCAGGGTGCCGGAACAGAGACTCCTGTCCCCCAGATCTTGGCTTCGCGATGGCGGCGGCTCTGGAAGGTTTTCGTGGGTTTCGTCGAACGCGATAGGGTTTTCTGATCCAGGGGCTTCTTATAGGCGAAGAGGCGGCGCAGGAGGTCGAAGGGGGCCCACACCCTAGGGGGCGCGCCCCACCCTTGGCCGCACCGGGGTGTGGTGTGGGGCCCCCGTGGCTCCCCTCCGATTCTTCCCGGGTGTTCCGGATGCTTCCGATGAAAATAGGAACTTTGGCGTTGATTTCGTCCGATTCCGAGAATATTTCGTTACTAGGATTTCCGAAACCAAAAACAGCGAGAAACGGAACCGGCACTTCGGCATCTTGTTAATAGGTTAGTTCCAGAAAATGCACGAATATGACATAAAGTGTGCATAAAACATGTAGATAACATCAATAATGTGGCATGGAACACAAGAAATTATCGATACGTTGGAGACGTATCACCGATCCACGCGACCGGCCCCATGATGATGATAGACGGTACCTAACCGAGGAGGAAGTGAGAAGCGTGCGGTATCAACGTCCACTCTCCGCGCATCTCCTTAACAAGTATGAACAGCAGTATGACCGACGTCGGCGCTACGACGTAGATGATGAGAGATATCGTCGGTCTGATGTCGAGGGCAGGAGGTATCGTCAACATGATAGAGACAACAACGGGTACGAGCTTCACGCTAGAGGGAGGTCAAGGGAGCAAGATAACATGGATAAGCATTGGGACTGTCCTTTCTTTAAACATTGCTGGGACTCAGGAATGAGCTGATTGCCAACAATCGAGAACTGCCTGAATGCGTGACGGCGAAGGAAAGGGACAAACAAGGTTTCGGTGTTCGAGCGTCTAGGACCTCTCCCACCTCAGAACAAACGAGCTGAGTCATCTCAAGAAGAAGACTTTGAGGAGTCGGATGGTGAAGAAGATAGGTATCACCGGCCAAGGTGGTGCCCTGATGGACTCAGCCATTCTCGGAAGCGTAGGGTGCAGCGGCTACGAAACCCGGAGGAAGCCGAGGCACGATGCACCGTACACGTTGAGGAAAGCACGGCCCGATCTGGTCGTGAAAATTCAGCAAACATTGGAGACAGAGGCGCGCCCGCCGAAGAAAGTGTGGCGCCCTAAACAGACAGAAGCCGATGCAGAGGCATCGGCTGATACAAACATAGTGTCCATGATCTTAACAGAGTAGCAAGGTCCAAGACAATGGACGTACGTGGCAAGGCCGATCCCAGCGATCGGCCCCAAAAAATGGAAAGCAAGAATCTCATCTCAAGCATGCCACGTAGCTACAGTAAGAAATCAAGACATGGTAAAGCTTCACTAAGCATTGCACATGAAGAAGGAGGCCGTTTCTAGCAATCGGCCAAAATTATCCTCACCATACATTCCGCCCGGGTTCGGCATTGATCTAACAGGGAATACACGAAGAGCCGATACCCTCAATTACTTGAAAGAATCGGCTCGGGGGGCACCTAGGTGGATAAAACACGAGGATATGAAGTTGAAGTGGCTTTCAAATGCCCAGCAGCCCAAGATATTCTTTGATGATGGGTATTGAAGTATGGGGGCCGATACATAAATCGGCCGCGTAAAAAATTCAAAAAATTTTAAGCACAGCCGATGCGCAAACATCGACTTAAGGATAGAAAGCCGAAAGCCGATGCATGGCCATCGACTCAAGAGGTGCAGCTGTTATAAGCAGAGGCTCAATGAAGCAGTTGGCGAGTTACAAGGAGAGGCTCTACTGGATGAATTCCTTCTCAAGGCCTCCAACTCCTTTTGCAAATCTGCGAGTTCAGCAGTGCCAGTATAAGCGTGCAGATCAGGATTAAGGGTGAGTCCAGCAAAGGGAGCATACCTATCTTAGGAGCATGAGAACAGCCGATGACGAAGCCATCGACTGTGACGTTTTTGCCTGGGGGAACCAAGGTGGCGACTTGGTCGATGTCACTTTCAGAGGTTGTTACGTCCAGAGTTTGGAGGGCATCAGAAATTCAAAACATCCTCACCGGAAGTTGCATCAACCTGCCAAAGCTGATGAGCCGATCTGATCAGCAAGACGCGAGAATTGGACTGGAGAAGCTCGGAGGGGCAGCTCACCCTGAAGGTTCTCTGCTCTGGGGAGCCGATTTTGTTGAAATCGGCTGGCTCTGCGTTATAACTTGGGAGCCGATGATGGCACATTTGGGCTGGCTCACTACTTTTCTCGCCTGGACTGAGGCTCGGGGGGCAACTAACTCGGTAGATACTCTGTTCTTAAGAAGCCGATTGGGATTCCATCGGCTGACCCTGCATCATAAGCTTCTGCAGAAGTGGTGGGCTGTTGCAAAAGAAGACCACCAGAGCTGCTGGAAGGAATCTGAGAGGAGAGCCATCATCATCTACCGGGTCTGGGTTGTCCTGTTGCTGCAAATCACGGCTGGGTCGAGATGTGTCGCGACGACTGGAGAGTATGCAGCCTTGATAAGTAATAACGTTAAGGATCTTACAAGATTCAGGCTTTGGTCACTTGAAATAATCAAGGAGTATAAAGTATCGTGATCAGTTAAGGACCGATACGCTGCTACCGGCTCTTTGCGTGGAGACTTACTTTGGCAATCGACGAGACTGGTAAAGGGACATAATCGGCTGGGAAATGTCTTCTTCATTAATAAGAGAGGATTTTTACAATGAAGAGCCGATTGCTCAAGAAAGGAAGAACAAAAGAAGAGCCGATTGCTCAGGGACTACTAATCCTATATTGCTAATCCTCGCTAGCATCATCGTCGGCATCGGAGCTGCCGTCGGCGCTACCTCCGGAGACTTCCTCGTCGTCGCTGCCCCTGACCTTCGGCCGGAGCTTCTTCTTCCTCGTCATCATCATCATCCTCGCTGTCCGCCCAAGCGCGGAAGCGCTTCGCCGGCGGATACCCGGCGGAAGAGGAGGAATCATCCTCCTCCTCTTCTTCTTCTTCCTCGTCATCATCATCGTCCTCGCTGTCCGCCCACATGCGGGAGCGCTTCGTCGGCGGGTACCTGGCGGGGGAGGAGGCCTCTTTCTTCTCTACTTCTTCTTCTTTCTCCTCCTTGTCGGAGGAGATGGGGTTCGCCCCGGAGTGGAGGTCGTCCTCACTTTTGTTCTTCGGCGAAGATTGGAGGAAGAGGAAGACATTGCTACAGGGGAAGAGGGTTTTTTGGGTGCTGGTGAACAGAACAGAGCAGGGGGATGAAGCGGCGAACCGTTCGGCGCAGATAAATAAAGGGGTTGTAGTGGAGATTTAATGCCATAACAGTTCTCGAGGACATGGGGCCAAAACTGTCAAATCGTGCAGAGAAGTTGGGAAGGCAAGTCGTCATGATGAAAAATACTGCGACGATTCTGCTCTGCCACGACATGACCCTTCGAAGGAAAAACAGAGTGGTTTTGAAATTATCATTACCAAAACCAGGGGGCATGTGTTATCACCAGATTTTGGCCAAATCAGGAGACAGGCCGTAAGAGAGATGGGCTTGAAGGATATACGCGTGAAGGATCTCTGAAGCGGCCTTGCACGAGAATTTGGGCTAAATTGCCCGTGTATCTGTATTATAGTAGATCGCATCTTAGTTTAGAAGTTAGAGTTTAACCCGTGCACGGTTCGGTGCACGCTCGAATTAGAAAGTCCCCGGACTATAAATATGTATCTAGGGTTTATGAAATAAACAACAATCATCGTTCACAACAAACACAAACCAGGCGCATCGCCACCCCTTCTTCGAGGGTTTCCTTCCGGGTAAGCATCATGTCGCCTAGATCGCATCTTGCGATCTAGGCGAGACACGTTTATTCGTCTACCTTGTGTTACTCGTCGTTGAAGCGTTGTTGATGGCGAGTAGCACTACTTATCTTAGGTATTTTGGGGCTTGCATTGATGCTTTTCTTATGCATATCTGCTTAGCAATGCCGTCCCTTGACACCTAGCTGCCCTTACGCCTCTCTGGGCGTAAGGGCAGCATCTTGCTTGTTCGATACTTAGTAGATCCGATCTGTTATAGTTGCTCCTTGTTCCGCAAGGATTAGTTTAATATCCGCATGATTAGGCCTTATGCTTGGGGTTGGAGGATCCGGTAGTGCGCTAGGTGCTTGTTTACCGTTCCTAGAAGGGATGTTCCGGGAATTAACGTAATGTTGGTTTTTAGGCCTCTTCTAGGGATAGTTTTCATCATCTTTCGTATCCGCTAGGCCCAACTACGCGTAGGATGTTCCGGTTATGCGGTGAAAACCCTAAAGCTGTCGTAGATTGGTTTAGCTTTGTGTTGATCAAGCGGGGTCCCCATGTCATTGCAAATCCAACATGAACCATGGGGCGATCGGCTCTTTGAGCCGATCCACGAGGCAACCCGAGAGCCGATAGGGCTCGTATTTAATGTTTACGTGTCTACCATGCGGGAACAATCGAAGCAATCTAACACCTTCCCGATCGGGTCTAGGTCGGGTGGCACGCCCTTGCAACCGCCAGGACGTGTGCAGGAAACTTGCGGGACGACGCGAGGTGCCAGGGTCCACTAAGCGGCCTTGGGAGCCTCCCGGCTCTTCGTGTTGCTTAACCACTGCTCGCCGGTGAGTTTTGGCAGGCAACAGGATGCCATGAATATAATGTTATACCTTTGGTATTGGCATCAAGATCATCGATTTGAAGAGAAGAATATGATATGACCAAGAATAAGAAATGAAGATGGAGTTATTGTATGGAACTCAAGTTAGCCATGCTCTAACTTATGTGTTAATCAATGAATGATCAAGATATTATGATAGAGCATGGAGAGATACAAGGTCGACCAAGAATAAGAGTGACGATTGAATTCAAGTTGGTGCATGAAGCATAAAGATTGTACCACTTTGGATCATCTGATCTTGTGGGTGGTAAGCCTTGTCAATTATGCTTCATTAGCTAACCCACTATATATATGCGCATTTGTGTTGTTTATGTGGGTTCGGTATCTTTCCATGCCCATGAGCGGATGGCATCAAGCTTGGATGTCATCAAGGTTGAGAAGGGCAATTTCAAGATGAGCATATCGAAGATATCATGCTTGAAGCTTGCCATCTATTTGGTGATAATGGACATGTCAAGATGTGCCTTAATGATGCTATCCCATAATGGTGTATGGGGAAGCAATTACGAGTCTTCATGAAGCAACAACGATCAAGTGATTCCGGCTTGAGTGGAGCTTGAAGCGTTGTCGTCAAGATCAAGAGGGATATGCAAGGCAAAGGTATGACTTTGCTAGGCTTTCCTTTTGTCGGTCTCAAGGTGGTTGTTCGGAGACCAGGTTATAGGATAGATAGCCGCACTATCAAGATGAGATTTTGATTGAGTAAATTGATTGCATCGTCTTAGGGAGCTTAATCATTTGCATCCCTATATTATTTTGTGCTTCTTGGTGTTTTTCTATGTGAGGTTCTTGAGCTTGTTGCTAGTTTTTCAACAAGCCCAAGTTCATCGAAAACGGAATTCATATGCATCTTCTATTACGTTTTCGAGTTTGGATGTATTTACCGTTTCTTGACGTTGGGAGGCTCCCACAAGTCCAAGTTCATTGAAAATAGAATTCATATGCATCTTCTATTACGTTTTTGAGTTTGGACGTATTTACCATTTCTTGACGTTGGGAGGCTCCCTCTCTAAAATCACCTAAAAACATTCTATGAGTTTGTCGTTATCTTTCCAACAAAATTGGTTTCATCTCAATCGAAGTCCGGATGCAAAAGTTCTCGCATTTTTCGTAAGGGCTCTATTGTTCTCGACGCCACGGTCGGCGTGTCGGGTGCTGCTACGAGGCTGTTCGGCACCTGGGCCGGCATGTCGAGTGCTCTACCTGGTAACTTGGCACCTGTGTCGGCATGCCAAGCCCTATACTCGGTATGTCGGCACCCTAGGCGGTCCTGCCGGGTTCAGCGCCGGGTGGCTCGATTTTAGCTCAAACGGTCATTTTTCTTGAAGGGGTACAAAATGGGCCTTCTTCCCCATTGTTTCTTAGGGTTCTTTGGCACGTTGTTTACCACCATTCTTGAACCTCTTGACCTTGATTCCTCTCCCTTTCATCCCATGATTCTTGCATATTCTTGAGGGACTTGAAACGGGAGATCTAGATCTACAACCTCCACCAATCAATTCCTCCTCTAAGTGAGGGAAACTCTTGGGATCTAGATCTTGGAGTCATTTGTTGATTTTCACCATTATTCTTCCTCTCTAGTTTCTCAATAGCATTTGTTGCTTTGGTGGAATTGGAGTGTGAAGGATTTTACCACCTTTGGTGTTCTTTATTTTGCATCCTTGCATAAGTGTTGAGCTTTCCATTACGATTAGTTCGAGTGAGAGACCGTGAGCTTGTTACTCTTGGAGGGTTTACCTCCTAGTTGGCTTGGCGGTTGGTGCTCCGATGACCTCTTTGTGAAAGTTTGTGAACTTCTCCTTCGTCGAGCTTGTGAAGTGGTTGTGGAGCTTGCCATCTCCGGAGTGGTGAAAAATCTAACCATAAGGGAAAGGCCTTTGTCCTTCGTGGTATTGGCTTGGAGAAGAAGGTGAGCCTTCGTGGCGTTCAGGAGACCTTCGTGGTAGCCCGCATTTATCACCTTGCATGGAGGAACACGGGAATACATCTTCGTCTCCGCGTGTCTCGGTTATCTCTATACATGAGTTTAATTTCCGTGTGATAACCATCATGCTTGAAGTACTTGTATCTTGCTATCACTTGTGATCTATATATCTTGTGCCTATCTTTTTTTATCTAAGTTGAGCCTAGCATATTTAGGTTGATGTGCTTGTAAAATAAACGTTAGTTTAATTCCGCATTCTTACAAGTCAAATTTGTAATAGTTTTCAAAACGCCTATTCACCTCCCTCTAGGCGACATCCCGTCCTTTCAGTCATCAATGGCTTCCCTCCCATGCTATATGAGGAGACGAGAGACAAAACAGATATAGAGTTTAGCGCTCCCTTCCGTCTCTCTCACTCTCTACCAAGTTCTTTTGTTGTGATGCTATCTAGTCTTCCCCATCCCAGCGATTTCGTGCACGGTCGTTCGGGAGAGCAGGCCTCCAAATCCCCACCCGTGGAGATCCTGTACTGGGAGACGAGCGATAAGGTTTTTGGGCAACGTCTTGGCGCGACTGCTCGTTGTAGTTCAAGTTCTCCCTCGCCGGTTCTTCTACTTCCTTGACAGATATGGCTACTCCGACAACACCATGGACGATATCAACCTAGTGATGTTGCTGCTGGAGCAACCTTCCCGGTCGGGATGTATGTGCTTACCCTCTCTCGGTTTGCACCCGCACTTGCTCCATATTCAGGTATGCTAGATGTGTATTGTTAAATATTGTAACGCATATGTAATCTTATTTTCGGTAATAAAACTCACTTGAAAATTGCATAATAATCTACCATGCATTAGTTCAAATCAATTTTTGAGAGGTGTTGAAATCGTTTCTAAAAGAACTGCTTTGCCGGTCTATTTTAAAGTGGATCTTATTATTTTTTCTGGTAAATGATGTAGCTCGTGCGGACAAACTTGGATGGGCTTCACAACTTTTCCGTTCCCTATAAGTATATTTAAACTTCAAAGTTCAATTGCAACGTATGGGTTGAAAGATAGAAGTGACTTGTCTGGACTTTTTTTTTGCATTAAACGGTGCGATTTACAGAGAGGAACACAAATAAAAAGGAAAATACAACTTGGTCCTTCAGTTTTGCACAGAAGACCCTAGAACAAAAACTGAAAAAGCAAGCGGGTCCAGTCTTCTTCCTCCACAGTAATGAAGAAACAGATCACACCGCCGGTCTTGTTCTCCATCGCCGGGGAGCGTGCCACTTGGGATGGGGAAAAAGAGAAACTCCAGCGCTGATCCGTTGATGAAGAGCCTCCAAAGAAGGTTGAACATGCGACTCAACGACGTCGGGGAGAGGCCACTCTGACGGCCAAAGATCATCGCGGCAATCTAGGCCTTCATGTAGGTATCTCCAAGTTGTAGCAGATTTCTTAGCTCACCTCCAAAGCTGTTGATCCTCTCGCTACCTCTCGACCTCCCCTCGCCTCCATGGTCGGCCGGAGAGAGAAGTTGCAGAGCAGGCCGCCAGCTCGAGAAGAGAGCAACATAGGCCTTATTTATGGAGATTCCAGCAGACCCCAATCCTGCCGCCTCCGGCTCCCACCATGAGAGCGCCGCCACGAGGTGAAGCACCACCGGCCCGCACCAGCTTCGGCCCAGGGGAGCTGGCACCAATCTCCCGGTATAAAGCCAACACACGGCATCTCGCCGATACAACAAGCTACTAGCTCTAGTACTACTGCTACTATAAACACTAGGAGAACCGGCCCCTTGCCTCAACTCCCTCCGGCTGGCATCGCCGCCGAGGAAAGCTTCGGGTCGGCCCGGAGCACCGGGAGCGACTCTCAATGTACTGTAGCTATGAGAGAGAAGAAAAGGATGATAATGACTTGTGCTCATGTATGGACAATGGATAGGAGGTGCGATGTACCTGGCTGTTGTTATTTGTCTCAGAAAAATAAAGAACATAAAATAAAAACTGGCTGCTGCTATCACCTTTATCGGTTGATACTGCGAGAGTGGAGGGTATTTCAGTCAATTCCCTTCACACCCAGACAACTTACCTGGCTGGCAGTCCGCCCCCAAATCCAAATGCTCGCCTACATCTCCCGATCCATCGCACGCCGCAGCCCGCGCCTTCCGCTTGCCTCCGCCGCCGCAGTAGCAGCCATGTCGTCGTCCGGCACCGCCGCGAACGACTCCAGCCTTCCCATCTCTCCGGACACCACCCGCGTCGCCTGGGTGGGGACGGGCGTCATGGGCCAGTCCATGGCCGGCCACCTCCTCGCCGCCGGCTACGCGCTCACCGTCTACAACCGCACGCCCTCTAAGGCCCATGGCCTCGTAGCGAGCGGTGCCAGACTCGCGGACAGCCCGCGCGCCGCCGCGGCCGCCGCTGACGTCATCTTCCTCATGGTCGGCTTCCCCTCCGACGTCCGCTCCACTACCCTCGACTCCTCCACCGGCGCCCTCGCCGGCCTCGCCCCAGGCGGCGTCCTCGTCGACATGACCACCTCCGACCCCACCCTCGCCGCCGAGATAGCAGCTGCCGCAGCGGGCAACGGCTGCGCCGCGATCGACGCCCCCGTATCAGGCGGCGACCGCGGGGCCCGCAACGCCTGCCTCTCGATCTTCGCCGGCGGAGACGCGGCCGTCGTCGGCCGCCTGGCGCCACTCTTCAAGCTGATGGGCAACGCCGTGTACATGGGCGGTCCTGGCGCGGGGCAGCGCGCGAAGCTGGGCAACCAGATCGCCATCGCGTCCACCATGGTGGGGCTCGTGGAGGGCATGGTGTTCGCGCACAAGGCCGGGCTGGACGTGGCCCGGTGGATGGAGGCAATCTCCACCGGCGCCGCGGGGTCCAAGTCGCTGGAGCTGTACGGGAAGCGGATGCTGGAGCGCGACATGGAGGCCGGGTTCTACGTCCGGCACTTCGTCAAGGACCTCGGCATCTGCCTGTCGGAATGCCAGACCATGGGGCTGGCGCTGCCGGGACTCGCACTTGCGCAGCAGCTATATGTGTCGCTGCTTGCGCACGGCGAGGGCGGGCTCGGCACGCAGGCGCTCATACTGGCCGTCGAGCGGCTCAACAACACTAGCCTTGAGAAGAAAGGAGAGTGAGCTTCCCGGAGCCGTTTGTTTCTGAGAGTTGGGTTGATGTGCAATTTGAGAATGTTGGTGCTGTTTCAGTTGATCACTCGTGTAGTATTTGGAATTGCAGGCTCTGTCTGTTACTCTTCACAGTGGTTAAAGGTTCATCAAATAAGATTGCGAAAGTGGAGTGCTAAAACTTCACTACTTGCATTCAGCCCGTAATGGCAATCAACCATGGCAATGAAAACAGCATATTCAGGCTTATGCATTTGAAGTTCACTTTGCATTATTATACTTGCTTATATGGTCTGGAATGACATTTCTAACATTCGGTATGAATTATGGCCATGTGAATTGCTGCTAGTACTATAACTCAGAAGGCCAAGTAAGTTTTTCATCTATCGTCCTCTGTTACTAAACCTGTGGGTTTAATCATGTATTATGTTCCTATAAATATTCAAGAATGCAGGAACATGATAGACAAATCCTTGTGTGGTCTCCATCACCTCCATCTTTGACTGAACTGGTATATAATCTATCTATTGGCATCACACGATTTTGTTGGATTTTTATAGCGAGATATGTTCTCTAAACAGAAGTTTGAGAAGGAATATGATATGAACTTTTCAAGTAAATTTGATAGTTGATGCTGCTAAATACCTGCCCGAAGATGATGACAAGAGGCAACGGGGTTTTGCAGCTGATGAGGATAACTGGAGTGACTGAGAACATATGAGTCGATCATGCGTCTATCCTAGGTTGCTAACAGTATTGACACTCGGGGACGCTGAGTGTTTATAAACACTCGATGTCACTTCGGTTGCAAATATCATACTCAGGGATGCTAACCAGTAATGACTGATAATGGCTCTCGAAAATTTGGTGTTGACTTACTACTCTGTAAGTATGTTGTGCACTAGCATATGAAATTTGTATATTTCATTGAAACTCAAGTCAGACGTTATCTTGAAAAGAAACGAGTATTCTGTATGTTTCACTCAACTCTGATTCTCTGAAGCGTGTTGTTCTTGCAAGCATTGGACATGCTGACTGATGGCGAAGGCTCTAAAAGCTCAACCAAACACACCCCTAGTACATTGTGAATCTCTGCCTTTAGAGCATCTCTAGTAGAGCCCGAAAAAGTGGAAACTGAAAAAGTGGAATTCAGTCCCCGAAAACGTTATTTTGTTCGATTTTGGCAGTGGCGCAGAATAGAAACCGTAAAATAGGAACTGAAAACACGAAATTAAATTCTCGCGGGAGAATTCATCGATGAACACATATAGATGATAGTTCTTGCTCCGATTGAGCACCAAACTTTACATAATACGAACTAATAATCTAAATTAACTACTATCCGCAGCAACGCAAGCTAATTTTGCCCAAAATTCGGCCCCGACGGCCTCTACGCGCGGTGGCGGAGGTGGTGGCGGTGGAAGGCGAGGCGGCGGACGCGTGGAGCTCCTACTCCGCGTCGAGCTCAACGATCACCAGCTTCACGCGACGGACGCGTTCTTCTCGGCGCGCCGCCTCGTATTCCCGGACGGCGTCGGCCTCCTCGCGGCGCCAGCGTGCTCGGGCCTCCGCGTCGGACACGGCCGCCACCTGAGGGACGACCGCCGCCTCCTCGTCATCGTCGTGGACGTAGTCCCCAGTGGACAGGAGCGTCCTCGCCGGCTACGCGACGACCGCTTCCTCCGCCTCCTCCTCCTCCTCGGACGAAGGGGGGCGGCGCGAACCGCCGGAGGAGGACCCCTCGCCTCCAAGCGCGTACCTTGCAAGATTTCCTGGGGGCGTGAGCCCCCAGCTGGTCCACCGGCGGGCGCTGCGCTTGCGCGCGCCCTCCGAGCGGACCCATTTCCGCCGCTCCTCCTCCGTGCGGAATACGGGTGGGCGCGGAGACGAGTCCCCGCCACCCAAACTTCCTCCTCCCCCTAGCGGAGCTTTCGCGGCTAGCCATGCAGAGCTCTACGGGCGGCGCTGCGGCGCTGCGGAGACGAGAATTATTGCTCGTCGGAGCTAGCGGAGCGAGGCGGCGGCAGCGGCGGAGGGGAGTAGGTTTTGCGAACTGAATTCCCCTCCGCGGCCCCTTTTAATACGGGGCGTGTGGGAAGTTTCTCGGGCTCCCGAACTTCTTTTACGGGCCGGCCCACCGATTCGGGCTCCGTTCTGCGCCACATTCGGCGCGAACCCGTAAATCCGCCGGGATTTACAGGTTAGATGTGGCGACCCGGCATACCACTGCATGGTGTAGTATGCAAGTCTGATATAACACCAATGAAACACCGTTCCACTAGTATTATATCGCTCAGAGTGGTACAACAGAAACATATGCGGGTCCAAGGCATGTCTATAGAATTACAACATTTAACTCTGTTACATAAGATCATCACGACCTCCTACTTTACAATGAGGTAAAGCGCAAATAAACTCCGGAAGAACGACTCGTAGTCTAGTCTTATCACGAACTCTATTTGTAGTGTATTTCGAGTAACTACGAGAGGCTAAGAATAGACTCTAGCTAAATAGGAGCTAGGCTTAGGAAGCTAGTTCCCTTCTATGGCTAAACTAGGTTTTCTTCTTGTTGGATGTGGTATTGGACTCCTCCGACGAGTTCCTGTCTCTTGAAGTAGTCGTTGACTCCTCGACCTTCGAGTTGTACTCGTAGATCCTCCTTTGATGCCTCCATATCTAAGCGGGGATTTAAGAGTGGGATGAGTACGAGCGTACTCAACAAGTTCATTATAGGAAAGAGGTGTTTAATGCACTAGCTACGACATTAGACCGGAAAGTCTAATACCAATGCAAGTTTTCATAACCATTTCTTCAAAAGGTTGCTTTTATTCGGAAGAACTATGTCCGTCGGCCTTCACCGGTTTACTAGAACTTCATGGAGCTCCTTTCAGGCCGCGTTCGCAGTTCCATATCCCGGAACGAGGAGTGACAGGTCACGGTTCTTTACACTCTGCAGAGGTGTGTTGCTTTACCCATAAGAGATCTTAACCTTGGTGCCAACCGGGCATATTCCCCGTCCACACTTCCTTTGGTGTGAGGCCCGGTATAAGGTCTAGCCAATCATGTTCCTCCGCTACCTCGCACACCCACCCTTTGTTGCATACCCCGACCCTGGGTCCTCGTCGGTCCTCTTATACCAATTAAGGATGGACCCCGACCACGACAACAGTTTGGGACTCGTTAACCAAACTCCTTCGCCGACAGCTGCAACCCATCATAGACCACTTACCGTGGGGAATTAGAATGGGATCCCCACCCCACCGCTTGCCCAACCTGGGTCAAGTGTCTACGGTAAGCGCATCCGTTGATGTACGAGAGGTGGAAACACTTTTGACTACTCCGTCCCACTCCGGATCTTATGGTTAACACGGTATTACGGCACAAGAATCACTCGGCGACATTTGTTGTTTAATCCTAGATGGATATTAACCTTTGCAATGGAACCTCCACCATATCAACACAATCCATGGTTCCATTGCCCACCACATAGTCATATTCATAGTTATGAAAGTAGTGGTTTTGGTTTTTATGCAATAGTGATAACCATAATACTTTGCAAGTAATTTGATAGAAGTACTCAAATGACATGAGCAAGTGATGAACTTGCCTTTCTTGACTGCAAGATTATGCAGGCAAGGTCTTCGATACGTATTAACTCCAAATTCTGAAATAGCATCATCGTCCGATAAGGACGATGTTTAAAAGATTGGCAAGGATGCAATAATGCATAAGAATGAGATGCAATCGCTCTAAGCGTGACCTAACCCCGATGATTTATGATTAGTGAGTGGTAATGATTGATTCAGGGTGTGTTGCACTTTTAGGGTGATTCACAAACAAGGTTCTTATTCAGGTGTGATTACTTGGTATGATGAACAGGTAGATAATAAAGCACGATAATCAATTGAGCACACAAAGAATGATAATTGGCATAATGTTAACATGTAAAGAACAGGTTGTCGAGTTTTAGTACTATATGGCATGGTTAATGATTACTTGTTATATTCTTCAAAAGAATAACTTTTGAAGAACGAGGTTCTTTAATAAAGAACAAGTATGACAATTGGGTTTGTGGTTTATTATAATTTATTCTGGTTTCAAGTAGTTTCTGGAGTACGTATAAGATGGATCACAACATAGTTGGATTCATCAGCAACTAGGGCTTGTGAGGTTGAGATAAGCCTAGGCATCTTGAGCAATCTATTATAAATAGTTGCTATCAAGGTTGGTATACCTTGCTGGGGATAGCTAGTTAGGGTTTATAGGTCCTGTTAGGTAGGGTTGAGGATACCCTCCATTTTCTTCAAAAGAATAACTTTTGAAGAACATACTTCTTAAATACTAAGAAGTATAATAATTAGGTTGAGGTTGTTTAGGTTTGCTATTTAATTCCTTAAGTAAAGATTGGTTGGTTCCTAAATAGGATGTTTGATAATTATCTAACACTAGTAGGGTTTAGTGTGTATAGTATATGATGCATATTATTGGGTATGGTTGCTATTATGGTTCATCACAATGGTGTGATGCTAGTCAAGGCTAATTAAGGATGAAATCTTAGGTAATAGGATCTAGGGTTGATCCTATTTGATCATCTAGGTTTTATTAAGATGAACACATGGAATTCTAAATTCTTAGTGATAGGGCTCCTTCTTTTATGTGGACATGGCAAGTATTTAATTGTTATTATGGTTCTATGATAGAAAATAAAATATTATGATCACATGTTATAACCTAGGGTTTAGGTTTAGAACAATTTAGGGTTCATAGGGATTAATGGAGCTAGGGTCTAAATGGAATTAGGGTTTTAGGTTTGCACATGAAATGATGAGGTTATCACTTTATTTATAATGGAACTAGGGTTTCCTAATTACCCTATAATTATTGGATTAATAACTTCATTATAAAGTTGAAGTTATTAATAACTTAGAAATAAAAATAATATTGAATTTGGCTTTTTATTATTTTTAAACATTTAATAATTAAAGTAATTATTAATTAGGGTTTAAATTTCCACTAATAAAGATTTAACAAAATAACAAATAAAGAAAAATAGCTTTAATGTTTTCTTTATGTTTCTTACTGGTTTTTATTTATTTTAAAAGGTTTTACTATTTATTGAATTTTAATTCAATTTAGAATTAAAGAAAAGGCTTATTTAATAAGTATTAAATAATGAATTTCTATTTAAAAATATAAATTTCATTTTATATTTTTATTGGATAGATTTTTCTTTTATAATAATTTTGATATCTTATTTGTATTTTTCTGAGCTTTTATGAATTTTCTACATTATTACAAAGTTTCAGGCATTTTCTGTAATTTGAAATTAAACTGAAATACTAAACGTACCCGGCTACGCCTACCCCTACACACTGACTAATGGGCCCGTGGCCACGTCACACGCCACGGTGGCGTCGACATGGCTTGGGTTCACGGTGGCCGGCGGGGCAGTCGCCCATGGTCGCCGGCGTTCCCGGGTTCCCGCGGGGACGTGCGTAGGCGCGTTGTAACGAGGACGCCGAGGCGAACCTCATGATGGTGGCGCCGCTCCGGTTTGGTCACCGGAGCGTGCCCGGCGACGAGGTGTTGCGGCGGTGCCCACGGACTAGCTATGCGGCGGCGCTACGGCGTGTAATCGAGCAGGGCGAGCTAGCCACGAGGTAGAGTGGCTCACCGCGAGTATGACGCGCGTGACGGCGAGGTGGATGAAGGCTTGTATCGCCGGATTTCATGGTTCTGGCCGTCGGAGAAACGAGGTTGACGACGGCGCTACAAGCTGCTCCGGCTCGATTCCTCCTACACGGTGATGATGTCGAGCATGGCGGTGACGACAGTGGTCACGGCGAGGCTTGGGGCTTCCCCAATCGGCGGCGAGAGGTGGCGGTCCGGGAGCTAGGGTTTCATCCATTTTCGGGATAGAGACAGAGAGAGGGGAAATTTGAGGGCTAGGGTTTCATCCGTGGCATTTATACTACCCCTCGCAGTCGTCGGCGTTCGCGGGGTCAACAATTTCGGCCGGGACGTGGAGCTCCGTCGACGCCGTGGTGTCGATCCCTGGCGAGAGGACGAAGACGATTTGCTTCTCTGCCTTTATCCAGACGAAGGGTACGGTGGGCTGTGATGGGCCGTGTTGGGCTCCAGCTGCTGGGCTGCTGGTGGGCTACTCCACGGTCTACACGGCCAGGTAAGCCTGGTAAGTCCTTTTCTCTTCTTTTCTTTTTCTGTTTGATTTTCTATTTTGTTTTTTTCTATTTGAATTCAGATTTGTATTCATAGTTTAACTCTTTTCTGTTTTGCAGGTATTTGACAATTGGAATTCCATGAGAACTAATACAGGGATCATTGTATTACTGTATTGTTTTTGCATAAACATAATTATATGTGAGCCTTGTTGCAATATTTAATTAGGCAAGAATTTTAGGTATTCATTTTAGTTTCCTTTCTCATTTGTAATATAACTCCCTGTTGAATAATTAGAGTTGGTTATTCCTTTTCCAATTGTTTTGGAAGTTATTATTGGGACTTGATTTCATATTGGAGGAATTGGTCAATTGCACATGATTTTATGTGAGCTCCAATGTACTAGGGTTTTATAGTTTCTATCATAACCCCCTTATTAAGGTAATACTATTATTATATTTAAAGTATCTAAGTAGGTATTGTTTCCCTCATGGTTCATCTTGATTACAAAGTTAAATGGTTGTTAACCACACCTGGTTTAATTAAGGACTAAGCATTAGGTGGCTCTTTTGTTTTAAAATTGAAGCATAGAATCTGATTAATGAACCATTAGGGTTCAAATGTTATTTACCTAATGATACCTGGTTTGAATCTCAATTATGGCCTGGTTTTATAATTGGAATCACCCAAGTTATTTACAACTAGGTTTGAGATATACTTCTGGGTTGTAGAGTTGAGATGACACCATATTGCATGTGCTAGGGTTTAATCTCCCCCTAACCATGATAAGGTGGTTGTTTACTTAACATTTTAGGTTCTCCTCTAGTTATTATGATATTGAGAATTAGTTTTATCTTCTACCAATTGGTTTCTATTATTAACCTCAATTTATCATTTAAGTAGCTACATTGATTATAGTTCTTTTTATAGTTAACTTTGGTCTTATGGATATATGGTTTCTCACCATATAAAGTATAGAGTTTAACTCTAAGGTTTTCTTAGGTTGTTTAATTTCTGAAGTATAGATATGGTAGGATTCTACTTATGATCACTAAGTGGTTCACAAGTAAAGGTTGAAATCTAAGCCTAGGGTTGCTTATTATTGATCTCCTTATACTTTCATGTGGCTAATGATATCTGCTTATCCTATTAGGGTTTAACTTATCCTCACATACTTCAAGAGTATGATTATGGGTTAAGCATGATCAACTTGTTCTTAATATTTTTACCTCAAGTTCTTAGGGTTTATGATCATTACCCAATTTGTAATGATCAAGGTTTGGCTTCCTAAGGTATCTCTTATTAACTAGGTTTCTCACTTCCATAATCAAGCATTGTCTTGATTATCTAGGGTATAGTACTTCTATTTCACTTTCTAGGATGGCCTACTATGGTTGCCTCTAAAATATATATCCCGGGTAATGCCTGAGATATTATGTTAGGTTCTACTTAATCAATGATGATATAATCATCTGGTTATATAGATAGTTCTCTCCCTCACATTCAAGTGTTGCCTCAACTAGCTTGAGTGTAACACCATAGCTTGAGCTCTCTTTCATAGGAATATCTATTCTAGGGTTTATGGTATGTTCACAAGATCTCATTAGGTATTTAGTCCAAAACTTCACTTGGCTATCTTGGTTGTAATAATCTCCTCCTCTCCTCTTTAATCCATGGATATAATCTTATTCCATGTGATATTAGGTTGTTTCACAACCCCAAGATGAAATGGTTAATCTATTAATACTTTAGTTCAAAGGTTGTCCTTTATTCTTAAATAGGTAAAGCTATGATTTGTATGATTGGTCTTTCTTATTTTGGAAAGGACTTTAATACTAACTTAAGGTTAGGCTCCATAGGGATTGACGTGATCATCAATATCTATGTTTAACATAAATGGTTTCTCTCTCTAGGAATGTCTTGAATAATATCCTAGGGTTCCTCTTAAAGATGATGATTTAAATGCTTGGATGTATATCCAAGGTTTAGCTCAAGGTTTTCCATTGCTTCTCTAATAAATACTATAGAACTCTCACCTCTCTAGGTTTGATGTGTAATAACTTGGAATGGAGAAGAATATCTATTTATGGAGTGGATCTTCTTGTTATAACTCCAATGTTGAAGTGGAGTGAATACCCTGAGGTTTCATGGTAGGATTATGGATTAGTTTTAAGACATGGAGAAGATAAGTTAGGAATAGTTACTCCAATTATTGTTACTTGATTTCCAATTAAATGGATGTTCATATGTTGTGGCAAGGATTACCATATTATAATCTTTTATAAGATCAAGCAATTGATCATTGATTAAAGTGTTGTTGTGTTGATTATTAGTTCCATTTGATCTAACCCCTTAGGTCAAATCATCTCTACCCAAAACAATGTTTTAACCCAAAGTCACATTGAGGTTTATAGCGCTTGACTTGATGAGCTACTTCAATTCCACCAAGGTCAAGTGAAACTTCGATTCTTGTGATCTGTTTTACTTTAAAGCGCGAAAATTCCCAGATTTTCTATGCATGAATGCAATGCACACATCTGTTTCCTCTATTTTTGTAACCCCATTACCTGGGATATTACAGTCTCTACCCCTTAAACTAAACTTCGTCCTCGAAGTTTGATCGCTCTCACGTTTCCGGTGTGTGGATCTGACTTGTATAGACTAAAACTTTTCTCGAACTCCATGGTGATCTCACTAGATATAATTGAATATATCCCTCGTCCAGATTCTTCCTGGAATCCATTAGGGTTTGACATCAAACAACTATTACTTCCTTTACTTCCATGATTTCCTCCAATATTATAAGCTTGTTTCCTTTCTCATTGAATATTCAATGATTGGGACTCTTTCTTGTCCTGACAGTCTTAATTGAGGCCTAATTGGATAACATTCTCCTATTTGATAGAATAGGTCTTTGTTTTTCCCTTACTACCAAACTGCAATAATGATACTTGGTAAGGTACTTAATATGGAATGGTCGTGATGGTTTATTTTCCTAAGAATGGATTAGACTAATTTAGTCCATCCAATCATGGTTTATAGTTGATACCTACAACTATTTTGGTTTATTTAGGTTCCATGAAAGGAATCATTCTATTAGTCTTTGGTATTGGTATATTCTATCTTCTTCGGTCCTTGGCCTTTTTGAGCTGTATTTGGTCTATAGTATTTCCTTCATCCAACTTCTTTATGCTTGACTTACTTGAGATTTCATACTTCTGAGTAATCCCTACTCACTTTCTCAAGTGATAGTCCACTTCTTGCTTCCTCGAGGTATAAACCTCGGCTTCTGGTCTGACATCCATCTGAAATTAATGTTCAACAATCTTATGAAAATAAGATTGAACTTCCTCTCAGTTCAGACATTCTGCTCCTATCAAGCTTACAGTATTGAGTTATTGTACATCTAACTCAATCTTTACTCTACCCCTTAGAGTTTTCTTATGGTCTTCAACTCCTTTTCTTCCAACCATTGGATTGATGGTCAGAATATTGGTCTAGATGTAGTTTATGGTTTGTACTCTTCTAAAAGTCTCATGAAGAATGTTTGTGGTGTATCCACTCAATTGTGGACATCCAATGTGAATCCTTCAACTAAATGATTATAGATCTAGCTATTTGGCTGACAAAATTTTTATTTGTTCGATCACAAACTTTTGTTACAATTAATTAAATCGTGGACTATTTGTAATACCAACTGATACCAGCTGTGGTTATTATACCAACTGTGGCTATTTGTTATGTAAAAATAGATTCTGTTATAGGTTCTGATCAACTGGACGAGACATCTTCTGCTTTATCTCGCAATATTGATCCTATACCAATTGTGATCTTCTGATATCAACTATGGTCTTCTTATATCTGCTATGATTTCATAGGTCATCTTCCTTTCTTCGAGGGTTTATTGTTGCAAGAAAACCACTAACTGACACTATGAATATAGTATCCTAAGTGATTTCCCATGCATTCCCTCTTCCATAATGACTATGGATCTGCTTGAGCTTCACCATAATCACCAGATTTCTCATCTTCATGCTTCTTCCGTACTAAAGTACTCCTCTGTTGAGGCAAAGCATGAGTTTTGGTTGGTACTATCTTCAGAGTATTGTGGTTACTTCCCACAACTTTGCTTCCTTTCTCTGATGAACCTTCATCTTGTTTTTGGAATCTTCCAGAATTCGTCGCTTCCTCACACGAATACTATTACCCTCTAGATCTATAGCATCAAGTAATGACTTGATTCTGCAACATGCATTTGCATATCAAAGTTAAACTTCATGTATGGATCTAGTCAAACAATGAAAATCCAAATAAAATCCAAGAAGATTCAGCTTTGTGTTTATAGTACACACCATCATAAGCCTGAATATACTAGTTGAGTAATACATCTCTAAACATCAGGCTCTGATGTGTAGTATATAACACCACATAGATAGGTTTATATCGTGATACTTAGCATGATTATATGGGATTCTACTATTTGTCTCAACATTTACCTTAATTGCACATTTGCAATGAGATAAACTTGAAACAAAGTGGTTTAGGATAGTTAAGGTTAACCTAATTTTATCTGGAAGTACTACTTAACTTCCATTTTGTTGAGGACTACTACACATGATATGTCTGTTTCTAACATCATTATTCTAGACACATAACTATTGGAATATAGCTCCTATACTTCCAAGTTATTGTACCATAAGGCTATGGTTCTGATGTGCTTGGCACACTTCCCATGGTTTTGGAATACAATTCTTGCACTATTAGTTTAGCACTTGGCTTCTTATTGTACTCCTCCTAAATACTTTAGAGGTTCTACTTCATCACATAATGATTCTCAAGTGAATCATATATGACTAGCAACTCTACCATGTAAGTAGACAAGTTTTATTCCTATCACTCTTCCTTACTTCCCATGATTGACTCATCATGGTTTATACTACCTCGTATAACTTATATTCATCCCTTACTATCAGTTGTTTCACAATTTTAGATAAATTTTACTTACCCATTACATAACTTGGTCTACATCTTCTATTAGGACATCTTAATTATCTTTATCACTTGATACTACTCCTATTACAGATCTGGATAACTCTTATTTAATCATAACATATGTTGGTACACATCTTCCAATAGGATAGCTTCCTTATGGTTGTATCCTCTCTTTGGACTACCATGTTTTGTATACCAACAATGATCTACTCATCTATGGTTTTAAGAACTTATTGATGTGCTACATGTTTAGGATTAGCTAACTAACTTCACTTAGGAAAGATAGGTAAGAAATGTTGACTCAAGTGTGTCAGGATTATTCTCAAGTGAATATCCATCTCAAGTCATAAGAATATTTGGTTTAACTAAGACAACTTCCTATAGACACTACCAATCCTATAGGTCTCCTTTAAAGGGTTTTAATCCTTAGGTCAAAGCATTTGCTCTGATACCAACTGTGGTGACCCGGCATACCACTGCATGGTGTAGTATGCAAGTCTGATATAACACCAATGAAACACCGTTCCACTAGTATTATATCGCTCAGAGTGGTACAACAGAAACATATGCGGGTCCAAGGCATGTCTATAGAATTACAACATTTAACTCTGTTACATAAGATCATCACAGCCTCCTACTTTACAATGAGGTAAAACTGCAAATAAACTCCAGAAGAACGACTCGTAGTCTAGTCTTATCACGAACTCTATTTGTAGTGTATTTCACTAACTACAGAGGCTAAGAATAGACTCTAGCTAAATAGGAGCTAGGCTTAGGAAGCTAGTTCCCTTCTATGGCTAAACTAGGTTTTCTTCTTGTTGGATGTGGTATTGGACTCCTCTGACAGGTTCCTGTCTCTTGAAGTAGCTGTTGACTCCTCGACCTTCGAGTTGTACTGTAGATCCTCCTTTGATGCCTCCATATCTAAGCAGGGGATTTAAGAGTGGGATGAGTACGAGCGTACTCAACAAGTTCATTATAGGAAAGAGGTGTTTAATGCACTAGCTACGGCATTAGACCAGTAAAGTCTAATACCAATGCAAGTTTTCATAACCATTTCTTCAAAAGGTTGCTTTTATTCGGAAGAACTATGTCCGTCGGCCTTCACCGGTTTACTAGAACTTCATGGAGCTCCTTTCCGGCCGCGTTCGCAGTTCCATATCCCGGAACAGGGAGTGACAGGTCACGGTTCTTTACACTCTGCGAGAGGTGTGTTGCTTTACCCATAAGAGATCTTAACCTTGGTGCCAACCGGGCATATTCCCCGTCCACACTTCCTTTGGTGTGAGGCCCGGTATAAGGTCTAGCCAATCATGTTCCTCCGCTACCTCGCACACCCACCCTTTGTTGCATACCCCGACCCTGGGTCCTCGTCGGTCCTCTTATACCAATTAAGGATGGACCCCGACCACGACAACAGTTTGGGACTCGTTAACCAAACTCCTTCGCCGGCAGCTGCAACCCATCATAGACCACTTACCGTGGGGAATTAGAATGGGATCCCCACCCCACCGCTTGCCCAACCTGGGTCAAGTGTCTACGGTAAGCGCATCCGTTGATGTACGAGAGGTGGAAACACTTTTGACTACTCCGTCCCACTCCGGATCTTATGGTTAACACGGTATTACGGCACAAGAATCATCGGCGACATTTGTTGTTTAATCCTAGATGGATATTAACCTTTGCAATGGAACCTCCACCATATCAACACAATCCATGGTTCCATTGCCCACCACATAGTCATATTCATAGTTATGAAAGTAGTGGTTTTGGTTTTTATGCAATAGTGATAACCATAATACTTTGCAAGTAATTTGATAGAAGTACTCAAATGACATGAGCAAGTGATGAACTTTCCTTTCTTGACTGCAAGATTATGCAGGCAAGGTCTTCGATACGTATTAACTCCAAATTCTGAAATAGCATCATCGTCCAGTAAGGACGATGTTTAAATGATTGGCAAGGATGCATTAATGCATAAGAATGAGATGCAATCGCTCTAAGCGTGACCTAACCCCGATGATTTATGATTAGTGAGTGGTAATGATTGATTCAGGGTGTGTTGCACTTTTAGGGTGATTCACAAACAAGGTTCTTATTCAGGTGTGATTACTTGGTATCATGAACAGGTAGATAATAAAGCACAGTAATCAATTGAGCACACAAAGAATGATAATTGGCATAATGTTAACATGTAAAGAACAGTTGTCAGTTTTAGTACTATATGGCATGGTTAATGATTACTTGTTATATTCTTCAAAAGAATAACTTTTGAAGAACAGGTTCTTTAATAAAGAACAAGTATGACAATTGGGTTTGTGGTTTATTATAATTTATTCTGGTTTCAAGTAGTTTCTGGAGTACGTATAAGATGGATCACAACATAGTTAGATTCATCAGCAACTAGGGCTTGTGAGGTTGAGATAAGCCTAGGCATCTTGAGCAATCTATTATAAATAGTTGCTATCAAGGTTGGTATACCTTGCTGGGGATAGCTAGTTAGGGTTTATAGGTCCTGTTAGGTAGGGTTGAGGATACCCTCCATTTTCTTCAAAAGAATAACTTTTGAAGAACATACTTCTTAAATACTAAGAAGTATAATAATTAGGTTGAGGTTGTTTAGGTTTGCTATTTAATTCCTTAAGTAAAGATTGGTTGGTTCCTAAATAGGATGTTTGATAATTATCTAACACTAGTAGGGTTTAGTGTGTATAGTATATGATGCATATTATTGGGTATGGTTGCTATTATGGTTCATCACAATGGTGTGATGCTAGTCAAGGCTAATTAAGGATGAAATCTTAGGTAATAGGATCTAGGGTTGATCCTATTTGATCATCTAGGTTTTATTAAGATGAACACATGGAATTCTAAATTCTTAGTGATAGGGCTCCTTCTTTTTATGTGGACATGGCAAGTATTTAATTGTTATTATGGTTCTATGATAGAAAATAAAATATTATGATCACATGTTATAACCTAGGGTTTAGGTTTAGAACAATTTAGGGTTCATAGGGATTAATGGAGCTAGGGTCTAAATGGAATTAGGGTTTTAGGTTTGCACATGAAATGATGAGGTTATCACTTTATTTATAATGGAACTAGGGTTTCCTAATTACCCTATAATTATTGGATTAATAACTTCATTATAAAGTTGAAGTTATTAATAACTTAGAAATAAAAATAATATTGAATTTGGCTTTTTATTATTTTTAAACATTTAATAATTAAAGTAATTATTAATTAGGGTTTAAATTTCCACTAATAAAGATTTAACAAAATAACAAATAAAGAAAAATAGCTTTAATGTTTTCTTTATGTTTCTTACTTGGTTTTTATTTATTTTAAAAGGTTTTACTATTTATTGAATTTTAATTCAATTTAGAATTAAAGAAAAGGCTTATTTAATAAGTATTAAATAATGAATTTCTATTTAAAAATATAAATTTCATTTTATATTTTTATTGGATAGATTTTTCTTTTATAATAATTTTGATATCTTATTTGTATTTTTCTGAGCTTTTATGAATTTTCTACATTATTACAAAGTTTCAGGCATTTTCACGTAATTTGAAATTAAGCTGAAATACTAAACGTACCGGCTACGCCTACCCCTACACACTGACTAATGGGCCCGTGGCCACGTCACACGCCACGGTGGCGTCGACATGGCTTGGGTTCACGGTGGCCGGCGGGGCAGTCGCCCATGGTCGCCGGCGTTCCCGGGTTCCCGCGGGGACGTGCGTAGGCGCGTTGTAACGAGGACGCCGAGGCGAACCTCATGATGGTGGCGCCGCTCCGGTTTGGTCACCGGAGCGTGCCCGGCGACGAGGTGTTGCGGCGGTGCCCACGGACTAGCTATGCGGCGGCGCTACGGCGTGTAATCGAGCAGGGCGAGCTAGCCACGAGGTAGAGTGGCTCACCGCGAGTATGACGCGCGTGACGGCGAGGTGGATGAAGGCTTGTATCGCCGGATTTCATGGTTCTGGCCGTCGGAGAAACGAGGTTGACGACGGCGCTACAAGCTGCTCCGGCTCGATTCCTCCTACACGGTGATGATGTCGAGCATGGCGGTGACGGCAGGTGGTCACGGCGAGGCTTGGGGCTTCCCCAATCGGCGGCGAGAGGTGGCGGTCCGGGAGCTAGGGTTTCATCCATTTTCGGGATAGAGACAGAGAGAGGGGAAATTTGAGGGCTAGGGTTTCATCCGTGGCATTTATACTACCCCTCGCAGTCGTCGGCGTTCGCGGGGTCAACAATTTCGGCCGGGACGTGGAGCTCCGTCGACGCCGTGGTGTCGATCCCTGGCGAGAGGACGAAGACGATTTGCTTCTCTGCCTTTATCCAGACGAAGGGTACGGTGGGCTGTGATGGGCCGTGTTGGGCTCCAGCTGCCGGGCTGCCGGTGGGCTACTCCATGGTCTACACGGCCGAGTAAGCCTCGGTAAGTCCTTTTCTCTTCTTTTCTTTTTCTGTTTGATTTTCTATTTTGTTTTTTTTCTATTTGAATTCAGATTTGTATTCATAGTTTAACTCTTTTCGTTTTGTGTGTATTTGACAATTGGAATTCCATGAGAACTAATACGAGGATCATTGTATTACTGTATTGTTTTTGCATAAACATAATTATATGTGAGCCTTGTTGCAATATTTAATTAGGCAAGAATTTTAGGTATTCATTTTAGTTTCCTTTCTCATTTGTAATATAACTCCCTGTTGAATAATTAGAGTTGGTTATTCCTTTTCCAATTGTTTTGGAAGTTATTATTGGGACTTGATTTCATATTGGAGGAATTGGTCAATTGCACATGATTTTATGTGAGCTCCAATGTACTAGGGTTTTATAGTTTCTATCATAACCCCCCTTATTAAGGTAATACTATTATTATATTTAAAGTATCTAAGTAGGTATTGTTTCCCTCATGGTTCATCTTGATTACAAAGTTAAATGGTTGTTAACCACACCTGGTTTAATTAAGGACTAAGCATTAGGTGGCTCTTTTGTTTTAAAATTGAAGCATAGAATCTGATTAATGAACCATTAGGGTTCAAATGTTATTTACCTAATGATACCTGGTTTGAATCTCAATTATGGCCTGGTTTTATAATTGGAAACACCCAAGTTATTTACAACTAGGTTTGAGATATACTTCTGGGTTGTAGAGTTGAGATGACACCATATTGCATGTGCTAGGGTTTAATCTCCCCCTAACCATGATAAGGTGGTTGTTTACTTAACATTTTAGGTTCTCCTCTAGTTATTATGATATTGAGAATTAGTTTTATCTTCTACCAATTGGTTTCTATTATTAACCTCAATTTATCATTTAAGTAGGTACATTGATTATAGTTCTTTTTATAGTTAACTTTGGTCTTATGGATATATGGTTTCTCACCATATAAAGTATAGAGTTTAACTCTAAGGTTTTCTTAGGTTGTTTAATTTCTGAAGTATAGATATGGTAGGATTCTACTTATGATCACTAAGTGGTTCACAAGTAAAGGTTGAAATCTAAGCCTAGGGTTGCTTATTATTGATCTCCTTATACTTTCATGTGGCTAATGATATCTGCTTATCCTATTAGGGTTTAACTTATCCTCACATACTTCAAGAGTATGATTATGGGTTAAGCATGATCAACTTGTTCTTAATATTTTTACCTCAAGTTCTTAGGGTTTATGATCATTACCCAATTTGTAATGATCAAGGTTTGGCTTCCTAAGGTATCTCTTATTAACTAGGTTTCTCACTTCCATAATCAAGCATTGTCTTGATTATCTAGGGTATAGTACTTCTATTTCACTTTCTAGGATGGCCTACTATGGTTGCCTCTAAAATATATATCCCCGGGTAATGCCTGAGATATTATGTTAGGTTCTACTTAATCAATGATGATATAATCATCTGGTTATATAGATAGTTCTCTCCCTCACATTCAAGTGTTGCCTCAACTAGCTTGAGTGTAACACCATAGCTTGAGCTCTCTTTCATAGGAATATCTATTCTAGGGTTTATGGTATGTTCACAAGATCTCATTAGGTATTTAGTCCAAAACTTCACTTGGCTATCTTGGTTGTAATAATCTCCTCCTCTCCTCTTTAATCCATGGATATAATCTTATTCCATGTGATATTAGGTTGTTTCACCACCCCAAGATGAAATGGTTAATCTATTAATACTTTAGTTCAAAGGTTGTCCTTTATTCTTAAATAGGTAAAGCTATGATTTGTATGATTGGTCTTTCTTATTTTGGAAAGGACTTTAATACTAACTTAAGGTTAGGCTCCGTAGGGATTGATGTGATCATCAATATCTATGTTTAACATAAATGGTTTCTCTCTCTAGGAATGTCTTGAATAATATCCTAGGGTTCCTCTTAAAGATGATGATTTAAATGCTTGGATGTATATCCAAGGTTTAGCTCAAGGTTTTCCATTGCTTCTCTAATAAATACTATAGAACTCTCACCTCTCTAGGTTTGATGTGTAATAACTTGGAATGGAGAAGAATATCTATTTATGGAGTGGATCTTCTTGTTATAACTCCAATGTTGAAGTGGAGTGAATACCCTGAGGTTTCATGGTAGGATTATGGATTAGTTTTAAGACATGGAGAAGATAAGTTAGGAATAGTTACTCCAATTATTGTTACTTGATTTCCAATTAAATGGATGTTCATATGTTGTGGCAAGGATTACCATATTATAATCTTTTATAAGATCAAGCAATTGATCATTGATTAAAGTGTTGTTGTGTTGATTATTAGTTCCATTTGATCTAACCCCTTAGGTCAAATCATCTCTACCCAAAACAATGTTTTAACCCAAAGTCACATTGAGGTTTATAGCGCTTGACTTGATGAGCTACTTCAATTCCACCAAGGTCAAGTGAAACTTCAGTTACTGTGACTGTTTTACTTTAAAGCGCGAAAATTCCCCAGATTTTCTATGCATGAATGCAATGCACACATCTGTTTCCTCTATTTTTGTAACCCCATTACCTGGGATATTACATTAGAGATGCTCTTAGTATGGTATGCGTTGTTATACTACTTAATCTTTGCATTAACTTTTTGAACATGTTATGGCTGAAACCATTGAACAGTTCTCAAAGTGAGACCCTCATTTAGTAAGGTATACCTTGTGGTACTAGTTGATCTCTGCATTAACTTACTTTCTGAATGTGTTAGGACTGAAACCATTCAACAGTTCTCAAACTGAAATGGTCCCTCATTTTCCTCTTAAAACAATTGTAATCTTACCATCACTTATATATTTTCAGAGTTGAAGAGAGCCCTCGTTTTGTCCTTCTGGAATTAATTAATCCTCAAGTCTGCACGCATTCTCATTTGAGTTTTCTCCCTGAGCATCTACGAAGCACACGACAATTTCTAGAAACATCAATACGGGGATATGGAAGTTACTGCATAAAAACTAATAAAATGCCATGTGATAAAGATAAAAGATAAAGAATGTGGAATGTTGATCAAGATACTAGCAGTAAGTACAGGAAGAACAGAGGAGAGCACGCACGGATTGGGAAGTTATGTTGCTAGTCGCGAAGGAACGGGCTACCCGGTCGGAGTCGACTTCCAGTTCCAGGACGAGTCGGCCACGCTCGATGCCTTAAAAAGGAGGACTAGCCCCACTGTTTCCTCTTTTTTTTTTTTTTTTTTTTTTTTTTTGAACAAAAGAGGGGTCAAGAAAGACCCCAGGCTGCACATTATATTAAAAGCGGGCCCCACTGTTTCCTCGATCCTCACCAGACCGCAATCATCTTTTCGTCACAACCCACGCACACGTTCGATCGAAACTTCAAATCGAGCCAAACGAATCCAAGGACTAGAGATCAGTTGAGCGCGATGGCGAGCGCGTCGTCGTCGAAGAAGGCGGCGAACCGGCTGGTGGTGGAGGAGGCGACCACGGACGATAACTCCATCTGCAACCTAAACCCGACCACTATGGACGAGCTCTCCATCTACAAGGGCGACATCGTGCTGCTCAAGGGCAAGCGTCGCCACGCCACCGTCTGCATCGTCGTCCCCGACGAGACCTGCGAGGAGCACAAGCTCAGGCTCAACAAGGTGGCCCGCTCCAACCTCAGGGTGCGCATCGCCGACGTCGTGTCCGTGCACCTCTGCCCCGACGCCAAGTACGGCAGGCGCGTGCACGTCCTCCCCGTCGACGACACCATCGAGGGCATCACGGGCAACCTCTTCGAGGCCTACCTCAAGCCCTACTTCGCGGACGCCTACCGCCCGGTGCACAAGGGCGACCTCTTCCTCGTCCGCGGCGGCATGCGGAGCGTCGAGTTCAAGGTCATCGAGATCGACCCTGCCGTCGACTACTGCATCATGGCGGCGGACACGGAGATCTTCTGCGACGGCGAGCCGGTGAAGAGGGAGGACGAGGACAGGCTCGACGGCATCGGCTATGACGACGTGGGTGGCATGCGTAAGCAGATGAATCAGATCAGGGAGCTGGTTGAGCTGCCGCTTAGGCATCCGCAGATTTTCAAGTCTCTCGGCGTGAAGCCTCCCAAGGGCATCCTCTTGTACGGCCCTCCCGGCTCCGGCAAGACGCTGATCGCTCGTGCGGTGGCAAACGAGACGGGGGCCTTCTTCTTGTGCATCAATGGCCCCGAGATCATGTCCAAGATGGCTGGAGAGAGCGAGAGCAACTTGAGGAAGGCGTTTGAGGAGGCCGAGAAGAACGCTCCGTCCATCATCTTCATCGATGAGATCGACTCCATTGCTCCAAAGAGGGAGAAGACACACGGTGAGGTGGAGAGGCGCATCGTGTCCCAGCTGCTGACGCTCATGGACGGGATGAAGGCACGAGCACACGTCATCGTAATGGGCGCCACAAATCGCCCCAACAGCATCGATCCTGCTCTCAGGCGTTTCGGGAGGTTCGACCGTGAGATCGATATTGGCGTGCCAGACGAGATTGGGCGCCTTGAGGTACTGCGCATACACACAAAAAACATGAAGCTCTCTGAAGACGTCAACCTTGAGGTTGTCGCCAAGGACACTCACGGGTATGTTGGTGCCGACTTGGCCGCGCTCTGCACCGAGGCGGCGCTCCAGTGCATCAGGGAGAAGATGGATGTGATTGACCTCGAGGACGACACAATCGACGCCGAGATCCTAAACTCCATGGCTGTCACCAACGACCACCTCAAAACTGCTCTCGTCGGCACGAATCCTTCGGCGCTTCGTGAGACCGTCGTGGAGGTGCCCAACGTCAGCTGGAGCGACGTCGGCGGTCTCGACGGCGTCAAGAGGGAGCTGCAGGAGACCGTCCAGTACCCCGTGGAGCACCCCGAGAAGTTTGAGAAGTTCGGCATGTCGCCTTCCAAGGGCGTCCTGTTCTACGGGCCACCAGGCTGCGGCAAGACGCTGCTGGCCAAGGCGATCGCCAACGAGTGCCAAGCCAACTTCATCAGTATCAAGGGGCCCGAGCTGCTCACCATGTGGTTCGGCGAGAGCGAGGCCAACGTCCGTGAGATCTTCGACAAGGCGAGGCAGTCAGCGCCGTGCGTGCTCTTCTTCGACGAGCTCGACTCGATCGCGATGCAGCGCGGCGGCAACGTGGGAGACGCCGGTGGCGCGGCGGACAGGGTCCTGAACCAGCTGCTGACCGAGATGGATGGCATGAACGCCAAGAAGACGGTGTTCATCATCGGTGCCACCAATAGACCAGACATCATCGACTCAGCGCTGCTCCGTCCCGGCCGCCTCGACCAGCTCATCTACATCCCCTTGCCGGACGAGGCCTCGCGACACCAGATCTTCAAGGCTTGCCTCAGGAAGTCTCCCGTGGCCAAGGACGTCGACCTCGGCGCGCTCGCAAGGTTCACGACAGGTTTCAGTGGCGCCGACATCACCGAGATTTGCCAGAGGGCGTGCAAGTATGCCATCAGGGAAGACATTGAGAAGGACATCGAGAGGCAGAGGTCAGGCATGGAGGTGGACGGCGGGCAGGAAGATGAAGTGGCTGAGATCAAAGCGGCGCACTTCGAAGAGTCGATGAAGTACGCGAGGAGGAGCGTGAGCGACGGTGACATCAGGAAGTACCAGTCCTTTGCTCAAACGCTGCAGCAGTCCAGGGGCTTCGGCACCGAGTTCCGCTTCCCAGCGCAGGCACAAGCGGCAGAAGCTTCTCCCAATGCCTTCGACACCTCGCTGGCAGACGATGAGGATGATCTCTACAACTAATTTGGCGGGTAGTTAGCATAGATAGGTTCTGATTTTTCTTTAGCTTTTATCAGTACACATGTAACTGAATTTGGCATGAGTTTTCCTGTCATATGTTTTCTCATATAGTTAAATATACAGATGATTTAATCGAAGAAGTAGCATGCCATTATGTTTTTGGGTGGCTTCAGAAACAGTGACAGGGATGATAGTTTTTACTTGCTGCAACCTATCGGTTTTGGGGGCAGAAATAGTAGAACTGATGCATCACTCTGTTAAACACCTCGTTTCTGAAGCTGTTCTTTTAGTTACAGATAGAGCTCTTGTATGTGTAAAGAACCTCGATACAATATTCATCCAGTGTAAAATTAGTAGCAACAATTAGTAATGCCAGATGTAGGTTAAAGAATAATTCTCACACAGTGAAGGTGCAGATAAAAAATATTATTCATATCCAAATCCTCAAGTAATCACAATCCATAATACAAGTCAAACATAGTATCCTGAAGTATAACACATTCGCGGGAGTATCTATTCCTAGATGTCTATTATGTCACAGTTCCTCACGACTGAACAGGTGCTCCAGAAAGGCATCAAATATCCATTGAATATTTAACTGTATGGCGACCCAGGATTGAAGTACTGGAAATTAGAAGATCCAATATTAAATGTAAATAATTTTACAAAAGAGTTTAAAAAAAGACTACATGAACAATAAACACCAAGGAAAATATGAAATTTTGATGCCCATTACAACTATGAAACCTGATCAAACAAAACAACCAATAAGCCAGGCTAATGACCTTCCTACAATGATCATCCGACACATGATTCAAAAAATTGTCATGATTTTTTTCCGATGAAAGCTTAACCATTAATTCAGAGTCTAAATACATCACATTAGAAATCCCAACTCTACAGCACCTCACTCTCCTAAAGGGGTGCACTCTTTCTACTTTGCTAAGGTAGGGCATAGAGGAAGTTTGTCAACTAAAACACATTTCTAATTTGGAAAATTAAATGTGTTGACAACTACCAAGTCCAAAGGGAAATTTGTTAAGAAACAATGCTTGGAAGGGTGGAGCTGCCTCATCTGGAGGGAGACTGACTCTTGTTAATTCCTGCCTTTTCAACTTGCCTTCCTACATCATGGCAATGTTCCTCCTGAATAAAACCTTCATTGAACTTTGAATAAATATAGGAGACGTTTATTTTGGCATGGTAAGAAGCAAAAATAAAAAAGGTACTAGATGGGTAAGTGGTCGAGAGTATGTAGATCTAAAAAGAAAGGTGGGCTCGGAGTCAAAGATTTAAGAAAATGGAACATTAGCCTCCTTCGCAAATGGTGGTGGAACCTTGAATTCAAACAGTTCTTTGGCAAGATATTGTATAAGTCAAACATTTGAGAAATAAAACTGTAGCAACGGTCAAGGCTAGACTTAATGACTGTCCGTGCTAGAAAGCTATTTTTAAAGTGAAAGAAACCTATTTTACTGATAGACATGTCAATTTGGAAAATGGCATTATAACCAGATTGTGGAGTGGTTTCGGCTTAAGGTATAATTCTGATGCAAATTACAACATTCCTTTTCGTAGAAGGTTGTGTGGTGATGTGCTCATTCAATGGAATACCATTATTGCAAAATTATTACTCTGAGCTTGTCTAATGATAATGATAGTATCTCGTCATCCTTGAATAACAATTATTTCTCCAGAATCAGTTTATAAATGACTTGAAAGAAATATTGCTGGCTCTCATAGTAGTTGGGTCTGGAAAGAAAAAATGCCCCTTAAAATCAAAATTTTCATGTAGCAACTCTGTCAAGATGATTTCTTACAAGAGAAAACGAGGGATTTTTTTTTGGGCATGGGTCCACTTTGTCTTCTTTTTGCCATCAAATAGAGACCAATTTTCACCTCTTTTTCACCTACAACACTTCGAATGTGGTTTGGGAGTTTTAGGCGCTACCATGGGTGTCAATTGTGTTCCAAACTCTTTTTGGCAGGCTATGGCATGGCTGCATTCTTTCATTCCTTGCTGTCTTTCCCTCGATGACATCCAGCTGGATGTTTTGGTTCCCTTGTTTCTAGTTCTATGTTTTGAACTTTATATATTCTGCTTTGCAGACGCTGCAGCAATCCAGGAATCTGGCACCGAGTATCTCCTTGCCATATGTTTATCACAATTAACTTATAAAGTTATTAAATATATACAAAGCATAGAAGCGAAGAAACGTCCTTTCTTTATGCTCAGGTGGCTTCATTAAGTTGATGATCTTTGTAACTACTTGTCGGCTTTGCTAAAATTTTGGACAGTACAGTTTATGAGGTGCTGCAGATACACCACTCTTGGTAAACACCTCGTTTCCTTCTGCCCTCGGCAAATTAAAAAAGGGTTCAGCCGGCCTGCTTGTACAAGTAGATGCTATGTGGCAGTGGCAATTCCACGTGCAGATTTACAGACTTGGCAAGAAGTCAGCAAGTCAGATATACAGAGCTCTAGCAATTGTACATCACCTCACTACAAAACTCATTCATTGTAATTCCTTGCATGATTCAGTGCAAAATTAGTAGCAGTAACAAGTAGTAATGCCAGATGCAAGATAAGGTATAACTAAAGCACAGTGAAGGTAATGATAAATGAAATTTCATGTCAAAATCATCTGATGATCTCAATCCATGATAGGAGTCAAACATAGCATGTGTCAAAAAAAATTGAGTATATGTTCCTGGATGTGGTGTAGTAATGCCCAATGCAATTATTAAGGTATAGTATTTATAATTAAGGCACGGTGGACGTGATAAATGAAAGTTTCAAGTAAAAATTGACAGATAATCACAATCCATAGTGCAAGTAAAACATTGTATCCAGATGCCAAACTCATTTGCAGGAATATCCGTTCCTAGATGCCTGTTGTATCACTCTGTTTCAGACTGAACAGGTGCTCCAGGAAAGCAGCAAGTAGCCATGAAATATCTGAGACATTTAATAAAACCAGCCACATACAAAGCAACACAAGATGTAAATTACTTGAAATTACAATATCCATAATTCCCCTATTAAACAATTTACAAAATTGTGAAAATAAGACAGCATGAACAATAGATACTGAGGAAAAAATGAAACATAATGCCCATCACAATATGAAACCTGGTCACCAAACAGAGCAACCAGCCATTTTAAGCACATGATTTATGAAGAATCGCATCAGTAAACTATCATGAATTTTCTCGCACTGAAAACTAAACCATTAATTGACAGTCTAAAGACAATATACATTACAAATCCCAAATCTACAGCACCTCCCTCTCCTATAGGGGTGCCCACCCTTTCTACTCCACTAAGATAGGCCAGAGAGCAAGTATGTTAAGTAAAACATATTTGTAATTTGGACATCTAACTGTTTTGACAACTACCAAAGTTCAAAAAGACAAAAAAAAGGGCATCAAGAATCCGATTCAGGGGAGACTCACTGTTTTGCAGCAGGTTTAGGTACCAAACTTTTCAGATAAGTTTCACTTGGAGCAAGACTGCTGTGGGAATTCAGCACGCACAAGGCTTACGTGGCTTGTGTTTTCGGCATCCCAACAACACTTTCTTCAGATTTGGGATTCAGCTGGCAAAGCGCATTACTGGAAGGCCTCATTTGTGCTGTCGCCGGAGTATTACTGCGCTGCATTTCACCTCCCTGGATTGCCTTCGCTTGAGAAATTAGCTGACTGTGCTGCAGAGGCTGGGTGCTGACAGGCTGTTGCACCTGTGGTGGATTCGTGTTGTAATCACTAATCAGACACACCCAGATCAGACGCCAGATTAGCAAGTGCAGCCTGCCATGATTTTTGGTTTGCTGATGGATCTTGCGCGCGCCCGGAGATGTCCACGCGGAGTACTGAAGAGCCTGCATAGTACCAAGAGCAGCAAGAGAACGCTGAGTAGGGTTGGCTGCCCTGGACGTCCTGTTGCTCCATCTCTTCCTTGTGCTCCATAGCTTCCGTGCAGTCCATTCCTTCCTGGCTGTCCATTTCTTCCTGGTGCTCCATTCATTCCTGGCAGTCCATTGCTTCCTGGTGCTCCGTTAAATCCTGGCAGTCCATTGCTTCCTGGTGCTCCGTTCATTCCTGGTTCCTTCCTGGTGCTCTCTTCATTCCCGGCAGTCCATTCCTTGTCTGATGCTGAAGTTCCCGGGAGGAACATCAACGAAATTACAAAGACTCGTCACTATTTTTCTGTTATCAGACAGATGCCGAACCGTATCTAGCTGCTACATAGTACCCAGCAGAAGAGGCCACGAGTACCGGTGTTCCGTTTACCTATAATAGCTCCTTCAGTTCGAATTTTTAAATCACGAGGTGCAGCTTCCGCACCAATGGCTCATGAGCTCCATTATTCATCTATATATTACATGTTTGGCGTGACATCGTTCAGTTTGTCAATGTTACAAACTTACAATTGGGGCGACAGTATTCACTGTCTGACTGCATCAGCGTTGCTTATGCCATCAGTATCTTTCGTTAGAGGATCAGATAAAACTACTGCGAAGTAGATGAGTTCTTCGGCCTTCACCAGGTCCATCTAGTTGACCCTCTCTGAGTTCTAGATCTAAATTCTAAGCAGGGTTGTTCAACAGGCATGCTGTTGGATAATTAGGCACAATTTCCATGATTAATTCCAGAATATTAAGCATGACGACAGTAACTACTAACATGTGAAACTCGAACATACTAGATGCATCAATCAACATGGGTAGCAGGAACACAAACGGTAAAGCATCCATCGCTAAACAGATCGAGATATGTCACACGTACCGATCTGGTGGAGGTGGCGGTGGAGGTGTAGCAGATGATGTCGCAGCAGTAACGTTGTTGATGACAACGTTGTGGACGACAGGGACGACGGGTCGAAGTAGACGGCGTTGAAGACGACGGTAGGCAGCACCGCCCGACTTGGACGGAAGGCGACCCGTGATGAAGAGCTTGAGCAGTCGCGCAGAGCGCTTCCCAAAAACCTAATTCGCCCTCTCCCGTACAGGATCGCAAGGACGAGTGGTTCCGGAGACCTGCTCTCCCGTTCACCGATGCACGTCGGCGAGCGGGATGGAGTAGGCTACGATGGCGGCGCAAGCAGAGAGAGGTGGAAACCCTAACTCGTGTATTAGATGTGTTTCTGCGGTAGCCGGGCAAGAGATTATATAGGCTCAGGAAACCCTAGGCAACGTGGGGCACGCCCACGTAGCGCGCACGTTTCGAGTCGGTTACAGATAGCCCACGGTCCGGGAGCGACCCGAACCGACTAACTGCGACCCGAACCGACTAACTGCGACGCGTCCGTCTAGGACTCTGTTAGTTTTCCTGAGCTGCAAAAGTAAGAAAAGTCTCGGCTCGAGGCTCAATCCACTCACCACTCACCACGAGCGCGGCGTGTCGTGTCGTGTCGTGTCGTGTCGTGTCGAGACGAGGAGGAGGAGGAGCGCGCGTGAACCACTCCTATTCTTACTCACTTACTAGTGGTGGAACAACCCACCTTATAAGGTGGTCTAACTTCCTCCCAACTTTCCATGTGGGACTAAACTTCCCACCTCTTGCCACTCCCTAGTGAGCTGCCACCAACTTGGGCTCAAACTCACAAGGCTGCCACTATGTGGGCTTTGAGATTTGTAGGGAAATCTGAAATCTACTATGGGCCACTTAGTGTGGACCCAATATTTCAACACATGCCAGGCAGTAAGCCAATGGTACAAGTTGCATTAAGGTGAACAGAGGTTGCTTCTTCGGTCAAGAAATTGCAAACGGTCTTATCAACACGCAAACGTATAACTCCCTAGGAATTTCAGTTGCGAGGCGCTTCGTTCCTACCTGTACCATAGTCACACAAATGATTCCTTCATTGTTCTTCAGGCGTCTTATCAGTATCTACAGAGAACGAGGGTAACCCACATGGCTATTTTTATTACAAAAGCATATGAGATATGATGTCAGATTCCTGAATCCTGATATTTGCAACCGAAGTGACGTTGAGAATTGATCATGTAAACATCAACACATTTTGTGCGACGTTGACAAAGCACGGCCTCGCCTCATCTGGGAGGAAGAAGGTCCGTGTACAAGCTATACAGAGTTGTGTGGATGAAAATAAAGACAAAGCACATTTTGCCGTCATTTTCAAGAAAAGTCATGATTGGAGCGCCCTAGAGACTAAATTATCTCATACTACCTCCATCCCAAGTCTTAAGACCTATATTTTTTCAGAAAGTCAAACTATGTTAACTTTGACTAAGTTTTTATCAAAAATCATTAACATGAAAAGTACAAAATCAATATCATTAGATAGATAATGAAATATATTTTCATATGGTACCTACAAAATATCATATTTGTTCATAAATTCTTCTAAAATTTTGGTCAAACTTTACTTCATTTGACTTTCTGAAAAAAATACATACCCTTGGGATGGAGGTAGTATGTAGTAAGTCAACACCAAATTTTCGATGAGTTGGTTACAAGTGTGGAGTTTGCGTCCTCTACATTGGCGGCGCTGGGTCTGGCATCGTGCGCCGCGCTGTCCACCTCCACCGCCACCTCCTCCTCCTCCACGAGACCCCAAGCCGCTGCCACGACCACCGTCTTCGCCACACGGTCCACCTCTGGTGCATCGTCTGTGGCATGTTCAGCCTGTCACGGCGGTGACCTTGGCAGCCTTGCGCGCCACCGACTTCAACGTCACCGTGCCCGCCTCGTGGCGAATCTCGTGCAGGGCCACCACCTGCTTGGCAGCGACGTGGTGAATCTCGTGCAGTGTGACTTGGGCGGCTTCGCGCCCCACCGCCTCGACCACCTCCACCAACGCCTGCTGGGCCACTGCGCGTGCCTTCGCGCTCGAACCCGGCGACCTCCTCCTTGGCGTAATGTCGGGCCAGTTCCGTAGCCTGCAACATCACATCCTCCTCGGAGGCATGCGGGAAGAAGATGAGGCACATCTTCCTGACGGTGGTTCAGTTGGCGCGGTGCATAGATGGTTGGCATTTGGTGGTGCTTGGGTGGTGCTCCTCGCCACGTAGGAGGACATATTTATAGACCACAACCTAGGCGGACCGGGAGCGCGATGTTTTCGGCCGTGGGCGAGAATTCACCATGGCACCTGGCGATGTCCCGTCACCATTAACGCCCGTTGCCATACAAGTAGAGCGTCAATCCTTAACAGCCGATGGGAAAGGTCAATATGCATCGGGCCGCTGGTTGCACCCTGTGACTTAAACGGACCGCAACCCATTATCTGTCCGCGGGCCGATCCATTCAGACGATTTAGGTCGCTTGCAACTTCCCATCCTATGATGAACATTGTCGTGAAATACCGCCATTACTCACTTTTTTCAGTAAATAAGACGTGTAAATTTTGTCAAAAGCCAAACTATGTAAAATTTAACCATATTTTTAGGAAACTGTTTACCATGAACAGTGTTAAATTAAGCTTACAAAATATATCGTTAAATATATGTTCATATTATGTATATTATAATTCTCAATGGCTTTCCATTAAATTTGGTAAAATTTTAGCTTGGCTTTAGAAAAAAACTTTGTCTTGAGGGACTGCAAGGAGAGGAGCGTGGAACAAATATATGCTCCCTCTCTATCCAAAAATAAGTACATTTCTAGCATTTATCTTAAGCTAATTTTTATAATTTGAAAATTCTATAAAAAAGAGTTGCAACATATATGGCGTTAAATTGATATATTATGAAGCTACATTTTACGACTGATTCAATGGTACTAATTTTATGTCATAAATGACGCTATATTTTTCTATACAATTAATCAAAATAAAAAAGTTTGACTTGTAACGACGGAGGGAGTACATGTGAGATGGTAAATTGGAAACCTATCGCTCTGGCCCTTGAACACATAGACACGTCTATAGTCGAGTTTTTCTTTTTTACTAGTTGAATGCCAGTGCGTTACTATAGAGAATAGATATTCTAATAGTGTTAGACATGTAGGATCCTCGTGCATATCAATCATCATTGTCCAAATTTTTAGCGGAGATCAATTGGCCTGTATTGTAAGCAGCACTAGCCTAAGTCAACAACCTAACCATTCAAATGTGAACACAGAAGATTTATTTTATACCAGCCAACGATTGAAACAAAATGCACACATTTTTCTTCAGACAATGGAGCAAGTCAAAACGCACGCAGGCGCTCAAATTCCAGAGCCTCATACTGGCCATCGAGCGGCTCAAAAACTTGCCTTTAGAAGAAACTAGCAAGGATAGGCGCGGCGGCACGCCGCGCCCAGCCAGGAGCTGAAGAATGAGTAACATTTTTTTCATCATGTTAAATTACGACTGTGATGTGATAGGATGTGATAGTGGAGTAACATGATATCATATGGAAGCCAGCACAATTGAATTGGCAAATTTTACTTTTAATGAACTATAAAATAAGTTAACATCTTCGTTACTTTTATGTCGAACGTGCAAGGGAACCTGAAACAAAGCATCATATTTATGTAAAATACAAAGTTGATGAGTAATAATAATAATAATGGTTTCTACTCCGTCGCCGTATATGCTCGTGCGGCCCGCTTCAAGCTAGTACCCCCTCGAAGATTGGGGATTGACCTTGGTATGTCAGGGTTTCTTAAGTATCTACTATGAGGCTATATACTGAAAATGAATCTTTTCTGCGCGGGAACTCCTAGAGTACTCCGAATCTGAAACTGAAACTATAGGGTTTGATAATTGCTCTAACAATTCTATAAATTTACCTAAGCTTTTTTCCCTAGCTTAATATGCAGTTGTTTATAACTAAATTATCGTGTGTGCATATTAACTTATACCATAGTATTCCAGGAAACAAAAAAGTAAGGGATCAAAAGAAGTAAAGCCAGCAGGAAGCAGGACAAAGTAATTTGAATGTTCTGAAACTGGTTTGTGATCCGCCTAGCTCACTGAATTAACAATAAATTCAGTAACAAAAACTACTTAACTAAAACAAAGTGTCATGTCCAAACTGGAATAATGAATTTCAACATTTCAACAACATTTACAAACATAAAACATGTAGTTACAATATACTTCAGCTGAAACCACAGATAGTGCTTGCACTTCGGAATCAGTCATTTCAAATTTAGCGGCATGAGAAACTTAATAAGTAACAGTTGCACTGAAAAAGAATTTTAACAGAGCTCAGCGAGGATGACCAGCAGCATGTGCACTTCAGTATCTGTATCTGCTATCCTAAGCCTATTGCTGCGAGGAACTCCAACGGAAAAATGAGCAGGGAAGTTAATGCTTCTAGTAGAAAGCTGAAAGAAAATAACAACGAAAAACGACATCGACAGTGCTTCATCTCTGTCTCGGGTAGTTGGAACAGGTTGGTCTGATGATGCAGATGGTATCTTACTGCTTGCTGGGGGAAATAACAGAGTAAGATCAGTGTGCCGCAATGGTAGTGTGTAATTTAATCTAGCATGTGCACTGAAGTGAATACCTAACAGAGCAGAAATAAATACAGAGTAGAAAAATAAGAAGAAACAATAATAGATAACTGAGTAGCATAAATAATATAAGCACTCGATCACATGTGCAGTGAAGTGAATACCTGACAGGACTATTGTCGACTGCACGTATCTGCAGGACCTCAATCGAGTTGCATTATATGAAAATAGAGGAAGGTTATCAGGTTGTGGAGTGATTTCCTGAACCTTTGAGCACTGAGTAATTTTGATTCTGTAAGGATGATCTGCTACTCTGTATTTATTCCGCACATCAACAATGATGAATTTTCTAAGGTGTAAACTGAACCTTCTTTTACCCGTGCCTTTAATTAATCTATACGATTAGTTGGCACAAATCCTTTCATCATGTTCCCTTGGGACGGAAGCAAGATTTTAATGCTTCTTGGACTGAAAAAATTTGCATTAAGAAATTCATACAAACTCACCTCAGTAACACCTAATCAGAAAGCACATCATCTAGAATCTCATCAACCACAAAGGACTTCGAGTAGAAACAGTTGGTTATAGGTAAAGCATCAGAATATAAGCAGAAAGTTATCCTAAACAATAGTGTACCCAGAAATTTCAACACCTGGCACGGCATACAGTAGTATAGTGAGGAGAAAGTTTGGTATTTTCCAAAGAGGACAAACCCTGGAAAACAAAAGAATGAGGAATTAAGTTAATGAACGAAGCAGATATAGCATGTAAGTGGAATATATAAGAAGAGAAAGATGAGTATATACATGAACCAATTCGTATAATGCCGAGCAATCAACTCACATAATTATGGTGGAAAACAAACACTGCAAAACAAAGCAAAGGAAACAGACATTAATTAATAAAACATGAACTATTAAATATCTTACATGAAAATAAATCAGTTATACCCATATGCACATGTCGTAATTATGTAAGTGACATGTATCATATTAACCGAAATAGAAATTAGTTCAGAAGGAACACACCATCCAATACATCATGTAAATATTGTAGCAGCGTGTGTTGAGTAAATTGTGACTCTTTGTGGCAACTTAATTACTCAAGAAGACCTATAAGATTAGAATCTAAACACTGAATCGTTTACTCAGTATGTCAACGTCGCCTTCAAATAATACTTAGGCCTCATTCCATTTGTCAGCATTTTAATTAGCCCGCTAGAACAGTGTACTGTTATTGAGACTAATCACTGATGCTAGATTGGTCATATTTTCTTGCATTGAAATATTTGTATTACTACACATGAATCCAAAGATCAGATAATCTCCGATTAGAACTACTTAAAATGATGGCTAAAGTACATGGTAGCAATAATAATTTTGCTGTAGTTGCAACCGTCAGCCCACTGACACACAACATAAAACTCCTTTACCCATTTAGCTTACATTGAACTATATGAGTATAGCGCACCAACTGTGCATATTTTAGTCACCAACTACATCGCCCAAGAAATTCTGAAATATAAATGAAGATCTAACCTACCTTGTAACAAAAGAAACTCTTAAGTAATGATTGGGGTTGGGCAGAAAAGAAAGAAGACTACCGTGTGCACATCCTGCATCTTAAGGTAGCTCTCAAGGCACCGATTCATCTTCCTACTATGTCGATCTAGATTGTGTGGATGATAGTTCATATATCCTCATGGATTGCTTGTTGGCCAGAGCTGCATTACAAAAGATTAGATCATCTAGTGAACACCCCTTTCCACCATTTTAACAGATGCTGAAAGGGCACTACTTGTATTAACATTCCTCAACACTCCACTCACTTTTGTTGTAGTCCTGGAGAAAAAGAAGATCAATTATCAAACTCAGAGCATGCACACTATGAAGCAGCACACAGTGAAATAATGAGTCTAGGACCATCTAGGCTCAAGAGTTGCTCGTGTGCATGCCACACACAAGCTGCAACTAAAGGTTAGAAGGCGACATACCTACCTGGGAAAATCTACACTTCATGTAAAGAGAAACAATCCATAGTGAAGACTGGAGAATGTACAGTCACTATTCCATAGCTACTAAAAGCTTCAGCCATCCGTGAACACCATAAAAGACTCATATGAGAAACCTGTGGTGTTGTTTATATTCACATGTAGAGGAAAATTTTGTCAAGAGGTAAGGAGAAGCATGAACCCTACCACATGGCATATGTGGTTTAGCAATCTCATAGCAGAGTATGTAGAAGGAACAGAAGGAGAAGCATGAACCCTGGTAATGTCACCTGTTGACAGTAACCTCCTAACTATATAATTAAGCATATAAGAGTTGAAAGCCAATTCCGCTTCGTGGATACAACGGGCTTCTTATAAAATTCCATTTCAGTCAATTCTAACAGGGCAAAATCAAGAGGAAGAGGGATTAATTTTCCTTGCTTTACTTTTAGACAGATAAAAAACAGAGAGCCGAAAGGAGAAAGACTGTAGCTTTCAACGTGCTCATATAAATACAGTAAAGAGAATACATACATGTACAAATCGAAACACAGAAATCTAATGAAGTAATATTGCACTACTTAACTGACATCTTGTAAGTGTCACTGGAATCACAATAACGCACATGTTCCTTAAACTGAAGAGAGAACATACTTGCAGCCCCTGTGAGCTAACCTTGAAATTCAGAGTAGACATTGTAATTCTGGTACTGTACATGTTAAACACGAGAACGAAGGAGGCAAACCAGCAGGCAAGACCGACGACTGGCACGGGCTCGAGAGACCTGGTGCCCTACCACGCCGGGCACGTGGAGAAACAGTGGCGGCTTCAAGCAGCAGACCGGAAAGAGGACCGGCAAGCCAGCACGGCATCAGCCGGGACGTGCCGTCGGTGTACCACGCCGCCCACGCGGAGCTACACCAGCCTCTACATTTGCAATCAGTAATTACCAAACAAATTTTCATAAGCTGATAAATTACCAGTTAGAGCTCAGACAAAACTCACCAAATTCGCATGTACGATGTCCAGCCTAGGCGTGGTGTAGATCAAGGGGACATGACCAGACCATCGGCGGCGGCGCCTGGCTCCAGGCTGCTTGACCCACTTTCCCCTGCTCACCAAGCTAGCGTCAACAATATGGCGTTGCAGACACAGGGGAGGTTGCAGCCCTTGAGCGTGTGCAGTTGTGCACCGCACCCTCGCACATGGAGAAGAACTGCGGCAGCACCCACCCGCCGTCGCCGCACACCAGGTAAGCCGTACGCGTCGCCGTGGTGGTGTACGGCCAGCGCCCCGGACCGGCGCTACTCACCGTACTCCGCGGCTGATTTTGGACCTTCTGAGATTTCATGGGCATCGAGGCCAACACCACCGTCACCGGCGGTCTCTGGTGGCGCGCGGCTTAGAGGCCTTGGAGGTGGGCGTCGACGCGAGGACGCCATAGCTTCTCCCGCTCCCCATATGATGTTGGCCTCATCGAGCTCCATAGTCGGGTCAGCGCCGTGAAGCACTCCATGGCCAAGGGCGGGGCTGGTTTCCTCATGGTCTAACCAATCTGTAGAATTTGATTTCCAACAACCTCCTCTGCTCCCTCTCCAGGATCTAGATCAGAGATAGAGAGAGGAGGCCGCAGACCATGGGAAGCTCGTACTGGGGAGAGCTTATGGTTTTGCCGGTGATGCCGGCGAGTCACCCAAAGGAGAAGATGGATGCCGGTGTACTCAATAGACCAGATGCGCAGCAGATGCAGAAGAAGACGAAGGCTGGCGCTGGCACGTAGCACGGCGGCCTGTACGCGGTGGCAACCGAGGGGCATGTCGGCCGCGACCAGCCGGCCGACCACCGCGGCGGCCAGGAACAGCGGGCAGCCCCCATGGACCGCCCCTCCATGAGCACGAACAGAGGCAGAAGAAGGATGAGCAGGCCCTCCATTGGCAGGCCAAACCAGTGGACGACACGGCGGACGGACCATCCCAGAAAAATCCAAGCGGAGAAGAAGAGGAGAAATTCAGAGAAAGGAAAGAGGCGGACGGAGGACGGAGGAACAGGGGTTAAGAACAATACCTGGGAAGAGGACACGCAGCGGAAATGGCGTGGCCCCACAACGTAACAGCGGTAGGAACATATGGGTCTGGTCAGAGATAGTGCGGACCCACAATACCAGCATGAAAAAGTTTAGGCACACACGGATCGAAGAAAATAAATCGCGAAGGAGACAGGCAAACCCAAAAGGAAAAGCAGGACGTCCCCATATGTGTACACGAAATCAACTGGATGCACTAAATCACACGTGTCAACAAACGGCCTAAGCAACAAAATTAACCAAAAATCTGAGAAAAATCGGATCTGTTAAGGTTTAATATAGTAATTATGAGAGTGAGAACCGGTAGCTTACGAGAGTTTGGTTGATGCAGCATGAGAATATTGGTGATACTACGTACTGTTTCGGTTATTCCCTTGTGTATATGGAACTTTTTTTTTTGAACAAGAAGGCCCGAAGGGCCTGGAAGCATTCATTAATATCGGTGGGTACAAGATTTACAACAATGCCCTTTTGCATCTCTAGCCCTAGAAAACCTGAAATTTGAAGAAAAGGCATTGAACTTTGCAGAAAGGACCCTAGCAAGAAGTGGAAAAAAACAATCAGGTGCTTGGTCTCCTTCTCCACCGGTCGCCGGCGACCTCAAGGCGTAGGACGCCGAGGTCAGAGAGAAAGTAGCTCGCGGCGCTCTCCAATCCGACGAAGGACTACCAGCGCCGGCCGCGACCACACCACCGGGGATGGACCACTTGGTGGCGTAGCAACGGCGAGCTCCAGCACTGTGTAGCAGAGGGCCTCCAGAGGAGGTAGAGCTCCTGGTCAAGGGCCTCCCTTCGGCCATCGAAAGAGGGGGCGAGGCAGTGGAGCCAGCAAAGGTCCCCCATTGAATAACTCGCCAGGCATCAAGGCAGCGTTCCAGCATGCCAGGATCCACAAGAGCTTCCAGATGATAGCACCCCGCGGGCATGAGTATGCACCGTCCAGAGATCACCACACCATCTCCTCCTCTGTCAACACCTCCATGGCTAGACAGAGATGGAGAAAAGATGCAGGTCATCTCCATTTGACTGCATACCCGGACTAACCTTGATCTCGCCGGCGCGACGATCCCCCAGCAGCAGCCCAACTCCCGCTCGCCTCCATGGCCGGCCAGGAGAAGGGAAACAACCGGGCTCACCAAGAATCCTCTGATCTCCTCCTCGCCACCACAGCCGGCCGGGAGAACACACTTTTCTTGGCCTCGAACTCACCAGCAGAGATCCTTTGCCATCTTTATTGAGGAGGTGGCTCCGCTCCTCCTCCCACTCTGCTCCGCCCATCGGAGCCCAAGAAACAGCAGCAGCAGCCCTACCAGGCCATGGATCTGGCGGCGATCCAGGCCACCACCTCCACTACAGGGCATACGCCCAAAATGCGGCATAGAGCCTAAAACTACAAAGAAACTACTGGATCTACCCTAAGACTACTCCGGCGCCTATCCAAGACCGACTCCGGCCGGCTATTCCGGCGGAGCGGCGCTCGGCGGCCCGGTCAACGGCGGGTTACCCTCAAGGGTACTGTAGGAGGGTGAGAGCTAAGGAGGGGGCCTCCAACCTTTCCGTTCGAAAACCCGACCGCCACCTGTATATGGAACTTCTGCAGGCTCTATCTGTTCACGCTTTGACAGTTTTTTCTTATTTGAACCTTTTCTCGGCATGAAAATAAGATTACTCCCTGCCCCCTGCCGCAGCCCCATGTGTCGGCAGCATCTGAGAGTGAGGTCATAGCTCCGGTGATGCTAATCATGCCTAAGTTGCAGGAGTTGTGGGGGAAGTCAGTTCGTCCCTTATCGATCGGGCATTTGGAGGTGGACTCGATTGGGTCTAGATCTAGCAAAGAGATTGGGCATCTTCTATCAGAAAATGATACGGGTGACAAAACTAAGAAGGCCTGAAGGGCAAAAGTAAAAAAGAGTGGAACCACAAGGAAGTCATCCGCAAACGCTTGATGGATGATCTCATCTTGTAGGGTTGTCGTGTCCGGATCTTTGCTCTTGCGTTTCTAGTGGGTTTCCATTGTGTGCGGTGATCTTGTTGAGAGTTTGGGGCCATGCAGGTTGGGAGAGTTGTTTGTTTCACCTAGGCGATCGAGGAGATACGGACTTTGGGTTTAGTGCACATGTGGTGTTGTTGTAATGGTTTCTTACACGGTTTTTGTTAATTAACTGAGCGCTTTTTTCTTAATTAATAAATTGAAGCAAATCTTTTGCCTCAGTTTTTTTAAAACAATAATCAGTGTTTTCACTCGATATTTGATAGTTTCTTGACATATTTAATGAGCTCACTCACTATTTGTTAATTTTTTTATAGGGTTTCGCAACACATTTTTTCTCTCTTCCTTAAATCACTCCCCTACCATATCAGAACTACTGTAAACGATGGCATTTCTAACACACATGAATAATTTGCCGTTCTGCCGTCTTGCGGATGCGTGAATTGTGATCTTAAAGTTACCCTTTCAGTATCTCGTAGTACAAGCAACAACATGATTTCAGGGCTAACGCTATCTCATAAAAGAAAAAGGCATATTACCGTGATTTTTTATTATAAAAAAGGCATAGTGCACTTCGTGTCAAACAGAAAATTACCTGAAAACATAACAATACGAGTTTGTAAATTTATCAAAATAACATCATTCATTATTCAAGAGCATAATAATTTACATTATCCAAGCTTTGGGATAGAGTAGTAGTATTTTCTATTAAGAAATTGAGGTTTCCTCCTCGAAATAGGCTTTCCACAGGTTTCATAGTTGAATTCAACCATATGCTGACATGTAATGAGTCATTTTTTCCACAGGTTGCAACAATATCTTCAATAGTACAATTAGCCTATTGTTCCGAAACCAAATATAAATTGTAACGCATAGTCCTATTACTCTGACCGTTTAGCAAACAATATTGTACTAGGCGCTATTTGAAAAAAGATGCCTTCATCTACACCATTTGGGGCATCTGGAAAGAGCGGAATAGAAGGATTTTCCGCAACGAGTCGTTGATGCCAGACATTGTGGCTCACATTATTTGGGAGGATATGGCGCAGAGAGCCTTCGCTCACTCTCAGGATCCTGAAGACCTAGCGGTTGTTTTTTAAAGGTTTCAGGCTTTAGTCTTTACGCTTGCTGCCCTCTCCTGGTTGTGGGCTTGGAGAACTGATCTTTGCTCTCGCGAAGACTCTATGTAATGGGCGGCCCTAGCTGGCGCTCGCGCGCCAGGATCTTATTGCGCGATCGGTTTCCGACAACCCAATTCGGGAAATAACCGTGTTTCCCTTTCGTGGAAATAAACGTGCGGGAAGTTGTGGACCACATAGGTTACGTGCCGTATGTGATTTGCTTTCTATTGCAGCTGCATAATTTCCTTTTCGTGCGCGATACAAGTTTCAGAGTCGTACATTATTTTGCTTCCTGTACGTGCGCAATTCCCTTTACTCGTTCACGAAGTAATTCTCCTTATTCCCTTTTTGGGCTAGTGAAATTTTAGGGTTAAAAAAAAGGGAGGGGAGCAGCATAGTCCACTTGCAAATGAAATGAACTACGACTTGCAACATGTAATATAATAACAATTCCATTCTTCCGCAATTCCCTTCTTGGTAACATCAGAACGTAGGTGTTGGTTAACCTTCCAGATACATGTTGATGAAGACTGAATGGGAGGTTTGGTAACACATGGACTTAGGTGTTGATGAATAATGAATGCGTGGTTTGGTAACACATTGAGTCAACTGTTGGTGAAGAGTGCATGGGAGGGTTGATAAGTAGGTCCCTTGTTCCTTTAAAAAACAAAAAGGAACAAATTTCATATATAAAAAAAAGATGAAGCTAAAGAATGGAAATGGGTCGGTAACACATGGACTTATGTGTTGATGAATAGTGAATGTGTGGGTTGATAATTATTGTTTCCCTTGTTCCCTTAGGAAAACAAAAGGACCACCTTCTTCTACACAAAAGAGAAAAAAAGAATGAGGTAACAAAAGAGTAGATGGGTTGATAAAACATTGAGTCACCTGTTGATGAAGAGTGCATGAGAGGGTTGATAAGTAAGTTCCCTTGTTCCCTTAAAAAACAAAAAGGACCAAATTTCATATAAAAAAAGATGGAGGTAAGAGTGGAAATGGGTTGGCAACACATTGAGTTGGGTGTTGGTGAATGATGAATTAGCGGGTTGATAATTATTGTTTCCCATGTTCCCTTAGGAAAACAAAAGGACCACCTTCTTCTACATAAAAAGAGAAAAAAAAAGAGGTAACAAAAGAGGAGATGGGTTGGTAACACATTGAGTCAACTGTTGATGAAGAGTGCATGGGAGGGTTGATAAGTAGGTTCCCTTGTTCCCTTAAAAAACAAAAAGGAACAAATTTCATATATAAAAAAAAGATGGAACTAAAGAATGGAAATGGGTCGGTAACACATGGACTTATGTGTTGATGAATAGTGAATGTGTGGGTTGATAATTATTGTTTCCCTTGTTCCCTTAGGAAAACAAAAGGACCACCTTCTTCTACACAAAAGAGAAAAAAAGAATGAGGTAACAAAAGAGTAGATGGGTTGGTAAAACATTGAGTCACCTGTTGATGAAGAGTGCATGGGAAGGTTGATAAGTAGGTTCCCTTGTTCCCTTAAAAACAAAAAGGACCAAATTTCATATAAAAAAGATGGAGCTGAAAGTGGAAATGGGTTGGTAACACATTGAGTTGGGTGTTGGTGAATAATGAATTAGCGGGTTGATAATTATTGTTTCCCTTGTTCCCTTAGGAAAACAAAAGGACCACCTTCTTCTACAAAAAAGGAGAAAAAAAAGAAGGAGGTAACAAAAGAGGAGATGGGTTGGTAACACATTGAGTCAACTGTTGATGAAGAGTGCATGGGAGGGTTGATAAGTAGGTTCCCTTGTTCCCTAAAAAAACAAAAAGGAACAAATTTCATATATAAAAAAAAGATGGAGCTAAAGAATGGAAATGGGTCAGTAACACATGGACTTATGTGTTGATGAATAGTGAATGTGTGGGTTGATAATTATTGTTTCCCTTGTTCCCTTAGGAAAACAAAAAGACCACCTTCTTCTACACAAAAGAGAAAAAAAGAATGAGGTAACAAAAGAGTAGATGGGTTGGTAAAACATTGAGTCGCCTGTTGATGAAGAGTGCATGGGAGGGTTGATAAGTAGGTTCCCTTGTTCCCTTAAAAAACAAAAAGGACCAAATTTCATATAAAAAAAGATGGAGCTAAGAGTGGAAATGGGTTGGTAACACATTGAGTTGGGTGTTGGTGAATAATGAATTAGCGGGTTGATAATTATTGTTTCCCTTGTTCCCTTAGGAAAACAAAAGGACCACCTTCTTCTACAAAAAAAGAAAAAAAAAGAAGGAGGTAACAAAAGAGGAGATGGGTTGGTAACACATTGAGTCAACTGTTGATGAAGAGTGCATTGGAGGGTTGATAAGTAGGTTCCCTTGTTCCCTTAAAAAACAAAAAGGAACAAATTTCATATATAAAAAAAAGATGGAGCTAAAGAATGGAAATGGGTCGGTAACACATGGACTTATGTGTTGATGAATAGTGAATGTGTGGGTTGATAATTATTGTTTCCCTTGTTCCCTTAGGAAAACAAAAGGACCACCTTCTTCTACACAAAAGAGAAAAAAAGAATGAGGTAACAAAAGAGTAGATGGGTTGGTAAAACATTGAGTCTCCTGTTGATGAAGAGTGCATGGGAGGGTTGATAAGTAGGTTCCCTTGTTCCCTTAAAAAACAAAAAGGACCAAATTTCATATAAAAAAAGATGGAGCTAAGAGTGGAAATGGGTTGGTAACACATTGAGTTGGGTGTTGGTGAATAATGAATTAGCGGGTTGATAATTATTGTTTCCCTTGTTCCCTTAGGAAAACGAAAGGACCACCTTCTTCTACACAAAAGAGAAAAAAAGAATGAGGTAACAAAAGAGGAGATGGGTTGGTAAAACATTGAGTCACCTGTTGATGAAGAGTGCATGGGAGGGTTGATAAGTAGGTTCCCTTGTTCCCTTAACAAACAAAAAGGACCAAATTTCATATATATAAAAAATGGAGCTAAGAATTGAAATGGGTCGGTAACACATTGAGTTGGGTGTTGGTGAATAGTGAATTAGTGGGTTGATAATTATTGTTTCCCTTGTTCCCTTAGGAAAACAAAAGGACCACCTCCTTCTACACAAAAGAGAAAAAAAGAAGGAAGTAACAAAAGAGGAGATGGGTTGGTAATACATTGAGTCAACTGTTGATGAAGAGTGAATGGGAGGGTTGATAAGTAGGTTCCCTTGTTCCCTTAAAAAAACAAAAAGGAACAAATTTCATATATAAAAAAAAGAAGGAGCTAAAGAATGGAAATGGGTCGGTAACACATGGACTTATGTGTTGATGAATAGTGAATGTGTGGGTTGATAGTTATTGTTTCCCTTGTTCCCTTAGGAAAACAAAAGGACCACCTTCTTCTACACAAAAAAGAAAAAAAGAATCAGGTAACAAAATAGTAGATGTGTTGGTAAAACATTGAGTCACCTGTTGATGAAGAGTGCATGGGAGGGTTGATAAGTGGGTTCCCTTGTTCCCTTAAAAAACAAAAAGGAACAAATTTCATATATAAAAAAAAGATGGAGCTAAAGAATGGAAATGGGTCGGTAACACATGGACTTATGTGTTGATGAATAGTGAATGTGTGGGTTGATAATTATTGTTTTCCTTGTTCCCTTAGGAAAACAAAAGGACCACCTTGTTCTACACAAAAGAGAAAAAAAGAATGAGGTAACAAAAGAGTAGATGTGTTGGTAAAACATTGAGTCACCTGTTGATGAAGAGTGCATGGGAGGGTTGATAAGTAGGTTCCCTTGTTCCCTTAAAAAACAAAAAAGACCAAATTTCATATATAAAAAAAGATGGAGCTAAGAGTGCAAATGTGTCGGTAACAGATTGAGTTGGGTGTTGGTGAATAATGAATTAGCGGGTTGATATTTATTGTTTCCCTTGTTCCCTTAGGAAAACAAAAGGACCACCTCCTTCTACACAAAAGAGAAAAAAAGAAGGAAGTAACAAAAGAGGAGATGGGTTGGTAAAACATTGAGTCAACTGTTGATGAAGAGTGAATGGGAGGGTTGATAAGTAGGTTCCCTTGTTCCCTTAAAAAACAAAAAGGACCAAATTTCATATATATAAAAAATGGAGCTAAGAATTGAAATGGGTCGGTAACACATTGAGTTGGGTGTTGGTGAATAGTGAATGAGTGGGTTGATATTTATTGTTTCCCTTGTTCCCTTAGGAAAACAAAAGGACCACCTTCTTCTACAAAAAAGAGAAAAAAAGAAGGAGGTAACAAAAGAGGAGATGGGTTGGTAAAACATTGAGTCACCTGTTGAAGAAGAGTGCATGGGAGGGTTGATAAGTAGGTTCCCTTGTTCCCTTAAAAAACAAAAAGGACCAAATTTCATATATAAAAAAACATGGAGCTAAGAGTGGAAATGGGTCGGTAACACATTGAGTTGGGTGTTGGTGAATAATGAATTAGCGGGTTGATATTTATTGTTTCCCTTGTTCCCTTAGGAAAACAAAAGGACCACCTTCTTCTACACAAAAGAGAAAAAAAGAATGAGGTAACAAAAGAGGAGATGTGTTGGTAAAACATTGAGTCACCAGTTGATGAAGAGTGCATGGGAGGGTTGATAAGTTGGTTCCCTTGTTCTTTAAAAAAATAAAAAGGACCAAATTTCATATATATAAAAAATGAAGCTAAGAATTGAAATGGGTCGGTAACACATTGAGTTGGGTGTTGGTGAATAGTGAATGAGTGGGTTGATATTTATTATTTCCCTTGTTCCCCTAGGAAAACAAAAGGACCACCTTCTTCTACAAAAAAAAGAGAAAAAAAAGAAGGAGGTAACAAAAGAGGTGATGGCTTGGTAACACATTGAGTCAACTGTTGATGAAGAGTGCATGGGAGGGTTGATAAGTAGGTTCCCTTGTTCCCTCAAAAAACAAAAAGGAACAAATTTCATATATAAAAAAAAGATGGAGGTAAAGAATGGAAATGGGTCGGTAACACATGGACTTATGTGTTGATGAATAGTGAATGTGTGGGTTGATAATTATTGTTTCCCTTGTTCCCTTAGGAAAACAAAAGGACCACCTTCTTCTACACAAAAGAGAAAAAAAGAATGAGGTAACAAAAGAGTAGATGTGTTGGTAAAACATTGAGTCACCTGTTGATGAAGAGTGCATGGGAGGGTTGATAAGTAGGTTCCCTTGTTCCCTTAAAAAACAAAAAAGGACCAAATTTCATATATAAAAAAAAGATGGAGCTAAGAGTGAAAATGGGTTAGTAACGCATTGAGTTGGGTGTTGGTGAATAATGAATTAGCGGGTTGATATTTATTGTTTCCCTTGTTCCCTTAGGAAAACAAAAGGACCACCTTCTTCTACACAAAGAGAAAAAAAGAAGGAGGTAACAAAAGAGGAGATGGGTTGGTAAAACATTGAGTCAACTGTTGATGAAGAGTGAATGGGAGGGTTGATAAGTAGGTTCCCTTGTTCCCTTAAAAAACAAAAAGGACCAAATTTCATATATAAAAAAAAGATGGAGCTAAGAATTGAAATGGGTCGATAACACATTGAGTTGGGTGTTGGTGAATAGTGAATGAGTGGGTTGATATTTATTGTTTCCCTTGTTCCCTTAGGAAAACAAAAGGACCACCTTCTTCTACAAAAAAGAGAAAAAAGAAGGAGGTAACAAAAGAGGAGATGGGTTGGTAACACATTGAGTCGACTGTTGATGAAGAGTGCATGGGAGGGTTGATAAGTAGGTTCCCTTGTTCCCTTAAAAAACAAAAAGGAACAAATTTCATATATAAAAAATAGATGGAGCTAAAGAATGGAAATGGGTCGGTAACACATGGACTTATGTGTTGATGAATAGTGAATGTGTGGGTTGATAATTATTGTTTCCCTTGTTCCCTTAAAAAACTAAAAGGACCACCTTCTTCTACACAAAAAGAGAAAAAAAGAATGAGGTAACAAAAGAGTAGATGGGTTGGTAAAACATTGAGTCACCTGTTGATGAAGAGTGCATGGGAGGGTTGATAAGTAGGTTCCCTTGTTCCCTTAAAAAACAAAAAGGACCAAATTTCATATATATAAAAAAGATCGAGCTAAGAGTGGAAATGGGTTAGTAACGCATTGAGTTGGGTGTTGGTGAATATTGAATTAGTGGGTTGATATTTATTGTTTCCCTTGTTCCCTTAGGAAAACAAAAGGACCACCTTCTTCTACACAAAGAGAAAAAAATAAGGAGGTAACAAAAGAGGAGATGGGTTGGTAAAACATTGAGTCAACTGTTGATGAAGAGTGAATGGGAGAGTTGATAAGTAGGTTCCCTTGTTCCCTTTAAAAACAAAAAGGACCAAATTTCATATATAAAAAAAAGATGGAGCTAAGAATTGAAATGGGTCGATAACACATTGAGTTGGGTGTTGGTGAATAGTGAATGAGTGGGTTGATATTTATTGTTTCCCTTGTTCCCTTAGGAAAACAAAAGGACCACCTTCTTCTACAAAAAAGAGAAAAAAGAAGGAGGTAACAAAAGAGGAGATGGGTTGGTAACACATTGAGTCAACTATTGATGAAGAGTGTATGGGAGGGTTGATAAGTAGGTTCCCTTGTTCCCTTAAAAAACAAAAAGGAACAAATTTCATATATAAAAAAAAGATGGAGCTAAAGAATGGAAATGGGTCGGTAACACATGGACTTATGTGTTGATGAATAGTGAATGTGTGGGTTGATAATTATTGTTTTCCTTGTTCCCTTAAAAAACTAAAAGGAACAAATTTCATATAAAAAAAAGATGGAGCTGAGAATTGAAATGGGTCGGTAACACATTGAGTTGGGTGTTGGTGAATAGTGAATGAGTGGATTGATATTTATTGTTTCCCTTGTTCCCTTAGGAAAACAAAAGGACCACCTTCTTCTACAAAAAAGAGAAAAAAGAAGGAGGTAACAAAAGAGGAGATGGGTTGGTAAAACATTGAGTCAACTGTTGATGAAGAGTGAATGGGAGGGTTGATAAGTAGGTTCCCTTGTTCCCTTAAAAAACAAAAAGGACCAAATTTCATATATAAAAAAAATGGAGCTAAGAATTGAAATGGGTCGGTAACACATTGAGTTGGGTGTTGGTGAATAGTGAATGAGTGGGTTGATATATATTGGTTCCATCGTTCCGTTAACAAAACAAAAGGACCACCTTCTCTCTACACAAAGAGAAAAAAAAGAAGGAGGAAACAAAAGAGGAGATGGGTCGGTAACACATGGACTTATGTGTTGATGAATAGTGAATGTGTGGGTTGATAATTATTGGTTCCCTTGTTGCCTTAGGAAAACAAAATGACCACCTTGTACTACAAAAAAAAGAAAAAAGAAGGAGGTAACAAAAGAGGACATGGGTTGGTAAAACATTGAGTCAACTGTTGATGAAGAGTGCATGTGAGGGTTGGTACATATTTGTTGATCATGTTTTCGTGATGATTTTTTCAATTGCACACAAACACTGAAAGTAACATTTAAGCTACATACACAAACACAGTACCGACTCGGTATCATTTTCGTTGAAGATTTTTTCAGGTGTAGACACACGCTTTGCATTTGTAAAAGGATCATACACCAACATAGTAGCATTTTTTCAGCTACACACTCACACACAAATTGAATTATTCACGTACACACAGCAAATTCGTTGAAGATTTTTCAGGTGCACACACACGCTTTGCATTTAGTCAAAGTAGTTCAACACATTTACCAAACCATAGTATCAACATACACACTTCACAGAACATAGATCTATCTAGGGTGTGTTTGGGGCATCACCACTCCAATCTATCTTCGGCTTCTTCTCCTCCGGCCACTTGTCCCACTGGACCCCAGGGAAACGAGGAGGGCTTATTTGATAAAAAGAGGGAAATCTCCAGGACGCGGCACTCCAATATTCATGTCCATCAGAAATGCGCGTGTATGTCCACCCTTCATCACCCCTGGGGCGCTTGCTGCCAGCCAATTCTTTTCCCTTGCTGCTGCTCGATGAAGAAACGTTTATGCCACTCGTTGAAGCGGGTTCAACTGCTGTTGGTGTTGCCAGCGTAGGTAGCAGGTGCCGCAGTCCATAGTTGCAGTTACGAATTATACGGTACAGTTGATACGCCACAAAACCATCTCTGGCTGCATACTCAAGATTAATATCATCAAGCGGATTCTTCTCCCAGAACTTGTGCTGAACAGATGGAACTCTTTCTTCATTCCTTTGTAGCTATTGTCGATGAGGCTGGCTGCCATGTCAGCCATCCCAGTCCTGTCACGATCGAGCTTGAACAGGTCTTGCACATCAATGTGGCACTGAGTTGGTATCTCAATATTCCAACTTTGCTTGATTGCTATTTTGTCATTCCTTATGTCAACGCTAGCAAAATGTACGCCGCTGCGTAAGAAATCCATAAGTTTCGGACACCACTTCAGGCTACTGCAAACATAAAAACAGAAGGATGTAAGTTATGAAAAAATCTGCTTTCACCACTGATTAAAACACAAAAAATTTGGAAGTTGAACTATCAGCAGCAAAAATAAAAAAATAAAAACTAGCATTAATCATTGAATCTAGATGACAAAAAAAGTTATTAAAACATCTGGTTTCACAAAAAACTGATTAGAACACAAGAAAATAAATGGAAGTTGACATATCATACCTTGACCATTGGTATACCAAAACATGATTGTTCATCGACAGTTGAACAACCGCGATAAGATAGTCACCGTCGTATTCTGGGTCGCAATACTCAAAGTCAAGGCCCATGAACTTGTTTTCATCCTTGCTAAGCCACTGCTCATACATGTCGACAATCTCAGCTGCTTTATGGTTGTCATCAGTATAGACAACCTCAATCTCGGCCGTATGTGCAAACATCTTACGGATTTCAGTGATGTGACTCCTAACTTCCACATCCTGATCCGTGGCAGTGCTTTGATTGCTAAGCTCTTCTTTCTGATCCTTGTCACTGCTGTGATTGCTAACCTTGCCTTCCTCATCCATTACGATAGGGAGACGAAAGAGTTCAGTGGAAAAAAAGAAGAGAATGGACAGCAGGGTGGATGACTTGCTGCGGAGTGCCCTGGAGACAAAGAATATATTGGATCACATATGTTGGCTGACTGCTAGGCAAAAAATGTGTAATAAAAACATGAACATAAAGATATTTACTCTACAAAAAAGATGTCATACATAAGCAAGTATAACAAGAAGAAAAAATGCAGGCAAAACAGATATGTAAAATGATAACTAAAATGCACCAAAGTTCATAGTTAATCTACAAAAAAAACCTATGATAACTGTTGTGCATCTCAAAAATAACCCAATAACTGACGGTGAAGAACATCAATGAGCAGATTATTAAAAATATAAAAAGGCAACTTAATGACTACAATGAATGAATGTTGATAATTATCATGATATGTACTATGCTGCTGGCAAAATAAACTGGATTTCAGACCCTTGGATTACCAAAAAAAAAAATTGGATTTCATTTCTTGGCTTACCGCTAGAAATAAAAAAAATGCATACTAAAAACATGAAGATTAGAAAGTTAAAATCTAGGTAATAGGTAATAAAAATACATAAAAAAGGAGGAGAAGTTTTCACCGCCTAGAGACAAATAGCAGATCTCCGACAAAAAAGATGAACAGCAACAAAGCTCCAGAGAGAAAAAAAACCCGCTTTTGTTCGTACTTACTGTTCACCTGCGAAATGGAAAAACTATCCGACATCAAAAAGTCGATTCAGAATATAATGGATGAGCAGAGAAAATAGTCGATTAGGATAAAGATTCGAACAAAAAGAAAAGAAGAAAAATGCTTGAGTGGCAACTCAGATTCCGCAGAAAAAGGAACAGAGAGACATAGATTAGTTCCTCCAGCAAAAAAGCCCTAAGAACTTGCAAAACGCTACAAAAAGCAAATAAAACAGGAATGCGACGTGGAGAGTAAGAAGAGAATATAGATCGAATAGAAAGTTGATGGGCGAAGATTTGAGATTGAACCTGCAACAACGTCCTATCCGCTTGGTCTCAACCGCCCCTCCCACTTCTCGAGCGACCAGAACTGTAAATGGGAGAAACTGGACGAGTGGGGGCTCCGTCGGTTCGAGAAGACACATGCTTTGTAGATTTTTTACTGGACTGGGCCTAAAAAAAGAGACGGCCCAAGAAGAGAGTAAGACACGCTAGACATGAAAAACAGGTTGATAAAACATTGATTAACGTATTGGTGAAAACTGAATAAATGGGTTGATAAAAATAAGTGGGTTGATAAAAAGTCTCACCCTCAGAAAAACTCGGAAAGTTGCGTCTGCCCCACCCATCTCCCTCGTTGCACGACTGCCCCCGCCCATCCTCCATCCTGTCCTCCTCGCAACCGCCACCGTCTCCATTCTCCCCTACGCACCCCTCATCAGGCCCAGCTCCGGCGAGACCATCATCAGGCCCTGCATCGGCGAGCCTCTCAGCCGGCACTAGTCCGGCGAGCCCCTCAGACGGCCAAATTGATTACAACCCTGAATTCCAAAACACATCCGAACAAAAAATAAAAGAAATTGAGTTAGAAGCCAATTACTTTCAATCTCGAGTTTTGGAATATTAGTACAATTCAATCTCGGGGTAGGTAACAAAAACACGGAAAAAAAGGGTTGGTAACAAAAACACATTACCATGGCAAAAAAAGATATGTGATAAGTGATTCGAATTGGTAGATAGCAAAATATGTTGCAATCATAGCTTTTGATAAAAAAGAATTAAAAAGGATCACATACATACAGGTCACTTGAAAAACACATAAGAAACATCGATCTCGAAAAAAAGTTGAGGTACAAACATAGTTCAGTTACATAGAAAATGGCTGACAAAGTGTTTCAGACGATACAAAAGGACTTGAACGATGTTCAAACATACACAGATTCAATACATATTTAAATGACATCAACGGTAATAACAACACCCTGCCTGCGTGTCATGATATCACCATACTGATGGAAGAGAAACATCACCACTTGACCAGCTGCTAATCCCTTCTTTTCAGCAAAATCTCCCCATGCATGAACACTTACTATCATCCTACCATCAGTGGAGGGAAAGAACTGTCCAATGACATCTGGTGTGTTATCCGCTGATAGAACCACGGAACCTGATGGTTCGAGATTAAGACCCTGGACAACCATGCTTGGAATTTTCTGCACAGTACAAACAACAAAAAGAAACAACCCTAAGTATATAAAAACATGCATGTTCATACCATGATTTTGAGTACAAAAAAATAAACATTTTAAAATAGGACACATATAAAAAGAGACACAAATTACATACATACCATCAGGGATTTGTTAATGTTTGTGGCAGTGAGTTTGTGGATAAACAATGGTCCCAACCCAATGCCTCTCCTATTAACAATTGCTCTCCACCTAGCCAAGAGATTCATAGTCCAATCAAGTGGCCTTGTCATGACAACAACCCTATGTCGATCATACACTGATAAACAAGAAATCAAAACAAAAAGAAAAAGAATGAATAAGTTAATGTTGTTTAAGGTCTATGCATTTTGCATCATAGGTAAACCACATGTGAAAAAAGGTAAAAAAATCATACAACCTTGATCTGGTTCTCCATCACTTGATTCACTTTGATCTGGTTCTCCATCAATTGATCCACTATCAGAATCACTCGAAGTATTAGATTGGACCTTACTGAACTGAGACATTGTTGCTGACTTGCAACATCCTACTTTAATTGGTGTGTCAGAGTTATTGGTCATTTGAAACATAATAAAATCACCAGGATTGGAATTGGACATGTTCAGAAATTCCTTCCACCCCCAACCATAAAAACTTGTTACCGACTGATTCATAGCTACATTGAAAGTGTAATTGGTTCCAGACTGATCAGATACAGGGATTTCAGTTCTGCCAGTACATATCATGTTTATCTGGTTCCTAACATAGCATGGAACATTCTGCCAAAAGTAAAAAAGTATGGTGAAAACATGCAAAACAAAAATATGTAGAACAAAAAAATACATTGCTGCAGTGATAAAAAGGCTATCAGGAAATAAAACCCACAAAAACAAAGTATAACACAAGAATGGAAGAAAAAAATGTACCATCCAATTATCAGAGTTAACCAATAACTCTGATATGAAAAAAGAGCAATCTCTTGTTTTGGCCCTGCATGGTCCATCTGGATTACCAAAGACATTGCAGACCATCTTGAAAAAAAGAAAAACCCTGCACAATGAAAAAAAGGGACATCTGTGAGTAAAACTAAAGGGAAAATAGAACACAAGCTCGCAGATATTAGAAAAGTAAACTAGATCTACAAAAATATTGCTTGTAGATCTGCTCAATTAGGGTTAAATCTTCAGAATCTGATTACATATTTAAAAAGTTGTTGTCCATGGTACTTTCTAGATTTAGCAAAAAAGGCCAACAGACAGAGGGGGCAGAAAAAGGGAATGAAACGAGTTCGTACTGCATAAACACATGGAGCTGCGGGATTCACAAACATCAACAAAAGGAAAAGAGAACAAACAAAACCCTTACCGTCCAGATGCAGCTTTGGAGAAAGATCCACCAAAAAAAGAGATAGAAATAAAGAGAATTCCTTTCGTCTGGTCTGAGGGAGGAGCAGCACTAATAGAAAAATGGCTCGATGTGGATGTAGACCTAGAAAGAGGGAGAAATGGAATAGCCGAGAGTGAGAAGAGATGGAAAAGTGATAAGGGGTCTCTATTTATTGAGACCTAGCCATCTCACCTTCCACCAACTGTAGCATTAAAAAATTCACAGTGAACAGAAGCATCTAACGGGCACCTTGAGTTGTGCTAAAAAAAGGAGAGGAAGAAACCACTACAAGGGAGCGAAACTATGCATAAGTAAAGTGCTATCAAAACCAGTTCCCCAGATGATAACTCGTGGTTTGGTGCATCGGTGGCCATCCAGGGTTCGTGCTACACAATGTAACTTAAGAATGCTGGCACCGTTTAAACCGGATTGAAATTAAGTTCCGCTGGTTGCATGATTACGGGTTTAGGATGCTGATACTGTATGACTTAATCAAGTTCTAGCTCAGGCGAATGAGGTAAGAGAAAATAAGTTGCGATTATTATTTGATAAACACAATGTTCTCACTCACATTCCAACCGGATGGATATGTCGACATTATAAATCCAACTGACAAAAAATAATAACAATTGCTACAGTCTCAATTAGCTTGTTTTGCACAACAAAAAATCAGATTAATAGATATGTGAAAAAATCAACTGATAGTCACAGGTGAAAAAATCATAAGCTGGAAAAATAAAATAAAAGAATATTTTAAAAGTCAGTACACTTCCACAAAACTAGAAGAATGACTAGTCAATTAATTAAAAAAAAAGAAACATAAAAAGGATTGATAAAAAAAAGATTGTCTACACTACATCTTATGGGTCGCATCTCATCTCTTCTTCACAGCAATGGGACACTCATATCACGAAAAAAGATCAGAAAATAAGCATTTCTTCGATGGAATCAGTATCATCTGCATTCAAAAAAGAAGACAGGCAACTCATATCATGGAAATATAATAAAATTTTATTGCAAAAATATGAAAGAACAGAAAGAAAAATGAAGATCTGACAAAAAAGACTATGTGATATTCACCATTAACAAGCTTGTTTTGCTCATGCATCCAGGGATAGTAACCTGGTGTCTGAAAAAAAAGAAGTACAGTCAATTGTGTGCAAAACAAACCACAAAAAATGATATGGGAAAAAAGCCATATAAAAATAGATTTAAGAAATACAAACCTTGTGGTCAAATGGAATTCCCTGTCTCATGAAATGCATGCCAAAAAAAGAAAAAAGAACACTGATCAATAGATTTGATCAAGAAAGATTAACATATTCAGGAAAAAGAAAAAATCAAATGTGAAAAAACGTACATGCTTGCTAAGGATTTCTTTTGTTTCCGGTGGCATCTTCTCACTGAAAGGATGAGCAACCATATAGTAAGTAAGACTTTCGCGCAGTGGTTTTGCATGGTTCTAAAAAAACAAAAAAGAAGACATATATTAAATAAAACATTTAAAAAAATATATTTCATTCATCGGTAAAAAAAAGAAACGAAAAGGAAATGAAAACACATATGATAAGTAATTAACAAAAAAGGAGAAAACATACTGGTTCAAAACAGAGTTTGTTTCCTCCCTTCTGATTTCTTATTAATTCCATGACGAACACACCACTGTCACAACTGAAAAATACATAAAAAGAAAGGATAAAAGTTACAGTAGAACTTGTATGGCATTAGGATGTATAAGAAAAGAAACACACAAACCCTCGTAACGACACAATCAAATGGCCTGACACCTTCTTAAAACAACATAATTTGAGAACACTCAAAAAAGCAAAACCTATAAAAAAGGAAAAAGCTGTATAGAATCATAACTTGCCCCACCCCCCCCTCCCCCACCCCTTGATAACTATATAATGAATGACCTGGTAACTTATTATCACAACCAATGGTAACTACATAACAATACCCCTGATAACTTTTAATCAAAAATACAAACAAAACAAAAAACTGCAGGGTGCATGATTGCTTATATACATAACAGAAGAAACAAAAACAGCACAAAAAATCCATAAAAAAATATATAGAACATGTGAAAACAAACATAGGAAACTTGTGACATACTCTTTGTCCGAAGAACATACACTCCTGTAAATTGTTTGCATGCCATCAACTTTGATCAATGAGTGCTTGTACGATATATTGAATGCCATTTTAAAATTCTTAATTGCAACCTCGACATGATCAGACACAAGATTGAATTTTGTGTTAGGGTATAACACTTCAAACAACTTTAACCTAAAGTTGATAAGAAGAAGGTAGTAGAACCCAGATGTCATCAACGGAACATGCACCTACGATAAAAAAAGCATAACAAAGAAAGGACACTAATAAGTGTGAGAAAAAAATACAACATCTGATAGATAAAGTTTCAAAGCTGCTAAAAAGAATAAGGCAAAATAAAAAGAGGGTTATAAAACAATTATTTCAAACATATATAAAAGTTTATAAAAACATACCAGATCCATTGAATCGATCTTAAAACCAATCATTTCATGTGATATGACTCTAGACAGGGTTCCAGGGTTCTCATAAGGTTTTGCAAACAAAGCCTACATATTGATAATGAAAACATTAATACAGGTTTATCAAAAAAAGTCCAACCTATATGTATCGAAGCATATATATATATATATATATATATATATATATATATATATATATATATATATATATATATATCGACGCGGATTTTCTAACTAGGGTGATAGCTACGCATGCAGTTAGAACCGTTCGATGTGGTATCCTGATTGACACTTCCGTTCACGTCCGTTAAGTGGCAAGGAGCCGTGCATGTCATTGTCTTGGAATAAAGAAACAGTGTCCTTCTGAAACGTGCCTTGTCCATTGCTTTTTCCAAGCTCCGGTTGCCCCCTGTCCTCTGCCTTTTTCCATGCCTCCTATGACCCGCCGGTTCCATTCATGTCCACAGAAATCACAACGTGTTTCAATAATTACAAAATGCACAATTTCTTCCGTGGAAATAATTAGTGCCATTGATCTAACCTCCATCTAACCTCCAACAAAAAAAAATCATGTCAACAGTCCGTGGAAAGAAAAGGTGCCGTTGATCTAACCTCCAGCAAAAAAATTATACACAAGAGTGCAACTCTTCACAATTTCTTCTAACCTCCAACAAGAAAAAGGGATTTAACCTCCAGCAAAAATCACTACACAGTAGTGCCATTCTACGCAATTCTTGGTTGCTCAAATTTAAAATTAGAAACTTGTCCAGGAATCCAAATCACCGATCGCTGGAGCTTGTTCTTGGCTGTCCAAATCAACGAATTAGGAAACTTATCCATGAGATTTATTAAGCAAAAATTAAGCACATAATGATCCGATTAATACCAAGAGCACAGAGGGCACACAATCAACTACCAAAATTTTCAGCAGCATCTTTACAGCAGATCTTGAAAAGAGATGGAAAAAAATCTTCTCATAAACATGGAAATCTAGATCTTGAAAAAGCCATACCGAAATCACAAATAGTGAACCATCAAACGAACAGATCTCATGTGAAATCATTCGGTGTGTACCCGTGCTATGCAAAAAAAAAAATCCGCAAAAAAATTCTTTGCAAATTGATCTAACATCCAACAAAAATACATGATCTGCACAGAACGAGCTGTCGAGACGGGGCTTGGGCAAAATATTTAGCCAAATTACCACAGAAAAAATCGCCAATCTCACAAATCTGTTAATAACTGTAACCACACAAATCTGAGCAGAAAAGTTTCGCTGCAGGCCCGTCTGCCAGCACCACTGTAGGCCTCAACATTTTATCATTGTTTTGAATAAAATCACACAGAAGTCGGCAACACAAAGAATCAGAACCAATCACAAAGCTACTCCAAGTTTTTTCGACCAAAATTTTTTGCATCAAATTTTCAATTCGCTTGCGCCTACTGCAGCCGTGGATAGGCAAGAAGAAAGCAAGATCCACAGTAAAAGAAGGAAATAGAGGGGGAATTTGGTTAACTATCTCCGTGTCTAAAAACAAGAAAGCTAAACATGCCTGAAGCCAGATCAAACTGTTCCCAGTGATCAGGGGAAGTGGAGCCTTTTGCCTCGCGCCCGAGCTACAGGGGAAGTGGAGCCTTTGTCGCGAAATCAAGTGACCGGCGTTCTTCTCGTGTGGGCAATAGCTCAAACGAGCAAAGCTGAATCCAAGCAAACTACCTTTTACAAGAAATCTGCCCAAGCCTAGAGAGAGAAATGAATCTAAGAATACAAACACGGAATCTCAATCGGACCATGGGATCTGGATCGGAAAACTCCATGTAGAAAAAAATCAACACGGAATCTCAATCAGAAACAGAGGAAAATTCGAGATCAGAAAAAAGAGGTGCCCTTGAGCAGGGAGTTTTAGACTTCCGCTCAGGCGACCTCTGGCCATGGGTTTCTGGGGTAGGTGGGTAATGCACGATTTGTTCTTTCCTAGGTGGTTCAGGTGTGTTAGCTGTGCAGCGACGGCTGCGGGGCAGGGAGCCGCCGGATCCGCGCGTTGTAGTGGATGGAGGCCGGCCGCTGTACACGAGGAAGCAGTGGTGGGCTGCGCCGGAGCCGGCGGGTTAGGGGAGGAGGGGCAGGGAAGGTGGGTGGTGTCGTGGTGGAGCCTTGGGGGCGTGGGAATGTCTCGGGAGAGAGAGAAAGTCTGGTGCGGGGTCAGGTGGTACCGTGTTACCGTGGTGGGTTTGGCACTAACGGCGTCCAAGTTTAGCCGTTTAGATGAGTGGTGGAAATGATCTATAGAACTGATCCAATGGTTACATGGGTATGCACAGCTATCCACCTAGGTAGCCCACTATTTCCCATATATATATATATATATAAAGATGAAAAAGAAAAGAAGCTTACAGATTCATCAAAAGGGATGAAATATCGTTTCCAATGTCCTTCAGGTAAAAGTTTCAGTGAACGCTTCTCAGTATCCTCAACAATGACAGCTTTCCCTAACATGTTGATAACGTATTTGTTCACATTACCATACACTTGCATGCTGATGTCTACGGGTGTTTCTATTCTTGTAGACAGTGTTGGGCCTCCAAGAGCAGAGGTTTGTAGAACAGCAGCAAGTTTCCCTTAAGTGGATCACCCAAGGTTTATCGAACTCAGGGAGGAACAGGTCAAAGATATCCCTCTCATGCAACCCTGCAACCACAAAGCAAGAAGTCTCTTGTGTCCCCAACACACCTAACAGGTGCACTAGTTCGGTGAAGAGATAGTGAAATACAAGTGGTATGAATGAATATGAGCAGTAGTAACGGCGCTAGAAAAGTGCTTGCTGGCGTGCAGTTGATGGTAGTAATATTGCAGGAAGTAAAGATGCGATAAAACGAGTAAACAAGCGAGCGATAGCGATATTTAGGAACAAGGCCTAGGGATCATACTTTCACTAGTGGACACTCTCAACATTGATCACATAACAGAATAAATAGATAGATGCTAGACTCTACACCCTCTTGTTGGATGATGAACACCACTAAGCGTGTAGGATTACACGAACCCTCAATGCCGGAGTTAACAAGCTCCACAATATTCAATGTTCATATTTAAATAACCTTAGAATGCATAACAGATCAACATAACCAAACCAAGTACTAACATAGCATGCACACTCGTCACCTTCACACTACGAAAGGAGGAATAGATCACATCAATACTATCATAGCAATAGTTAACTTCATAATCTACAAGAGATCACAATCATAGCCTACGCCAAGTACTACACGATGCACACACTTGTCACCATTACACCGTGCGGGAGGAATAAACTACTTTAATAACATCACTAGAGTAGCACACGGATAAATTGTGATACAAAACACATTGCAATCATAAAGAGATATAAATAAGCACTTCACTATGCCATTCATAACGGTGAATAAGTATTCGTGAAATATAGCCTAAGAGACCCACACGGTGCACACACTCGTCACCTTTACACACGTGGGACAAGGAGTCTCCGAGAGATCACATAAGTAAAATCCACTTGACTAGCATAATGACATCTAGATTACAAGCATCATCATATGAATCTCAATCATGTAAGGCAGCTCATGAGATTATTGTATTGAAGTACATAGGAGAGAGATTAACCACATAGCTACCGAGTACGGCCCCGTGCCTCGATGGAGAACTACTCCCTCCTCATGGGAGACAGCGAGCGTTGATGAAGATGGCGGTGGTGTTGATGGAGAAGCCTTCCGGGGGCACTTCCCCGTCCCGGCGGCGTGCCGGAACAGAGACTCCTGTCCCCCAGATCTTGGCTTCGCGATGGCGGCAGCTCTGGAAGGTTTTCTCTGGTTTCGTCGAACGTAGTAGGGTTTTCGCAACGGAGACTTTAAGTAGGCGGAAGGGCAAGGTCGGTGGAGTCCTGTTGGGGCCACACACTAGGCCGGCGCGGCCAGGGCTTGGGCCGCGCCGCCCTACTGTGTCCCCACCTCGTGGCCCCACTTCGTTTCCCCTTCGGACTTCTGGAAGCTTCGTGGAAAAATAGGACCCCGGGCGTTGATTTCGTCCGATTCCGAGAATATTTCCTTACTAGGATTTACGAAACCAAAAACAGCAGAAAACAACAACCGGCCCTTCGGCATCTAGTCAATAGGTTAGTTCCGGAAAACGCATAATAATGACATAAAGTATGCATAAAACATGTAGATATCATCAATAATGTGGCATGGAACATAAGAAATTATCGATACGTCGGAGACGTATCAGCATTGTGGGGACCCTGGACTAGCTGTCCGAAATTCCCTGTTATGTATACAGTTCACGATCCCATGATCAGTGCGCCGTGAACACATAACCGAACTGATATCAAATTACACCATCCAATTACAAAGCGGAATAAGAAAATTACAACATGGTCACATGACCGATAATTACATAATAGCCTCGAAGGGCCTAACTAAACATCGAGTAGCATCATCACTTCGAGCAGTGCAGTACCCAAGTCATCCGCCATAACCCTACGAGCAACCGGTCGGGAAGACGTTCCTAGCTCGCATAGACATCGCCAACTCCTTCTTCATCTGTCAAACTCCTTCAAGTCTGGCCAAGTAAATAGCCAGGGACAAAGCCGTGAGTACATTTGGAATTGTACTCGCAAACCATTTACAAAGTAACATATCGAGGAGAACAAGGTACCGAGGACTAACTAGGAGATCAAGAGGGAATGACCACTTATATAACAAGAATATGTTATGTAGAAGAGAAGAAGTGTTTTAGTGGAGTTAGCATCTCAACTTCATGGGTGAAGGAGATGAGAGAATATATCTAAGACCTCACTACTAGACTTAATTTAGGAAGATCTTTCACGACATAAACACTTAGGAAGGGTAGACCCAAATTTTTATCAATTCCTCTCCGACCACCTCATTGTGGTCATCAACCATTTTTCCAGTACTCCAAGTACTCCAATCACAAATCCCGTTTCTTTCCTTTGTCAAACATTTTCATAAACAAAACACATCAGGCTAAGCAACAGCCAATCCAACCGTCCATGACCGCGGACACGGCTATTCGAATAGATTTAACTCTGCGAGTTTGCACACTTTCCCCACAAGATCCGATAAATCCGTCGGGATCATCCCCGGGCCATCATACGAAAGTATGTGGGTATCGGATAACCGATCGAAGCCTTTCGCCCATTCTAATTAGCAAGAGGTCCTACCCTATGGAGTATGTACCTCCCCGGCACCGTGGCAGCTCACCTCCTTTTGAGCGTGGCTCCACCGCCAAGCCGGGAGACCCATAGTGTCTTCCGGACGGGTCAGCCCCGAAGGCCTCCCGTTATACTATTGTCCCAACCTCGACAACCCGGACTCGGGGTATCCGTACCCTTGTATAGTTATGCGGTGCCTCATGCTAAAGAGAACGAACGTCGAGCTAAGCCCCGTGCCCATGTTGGAGTAATGTGGTTGCGCTAGTTTGTTGTCATGGGTGAGTACTTAGGCGCCAAAGTTTTCGTAATATCCCAACACTTTCTCATTCCCATCATTTTTACCAAATCCTTTCCTTTCTCAAATTCTCACTTGGGCATAACATTATACCCAAGGTTTTAACAAAAACTTTTACAACAAGGTAAAACCTTGAGGGTTTTCCCAACCTAAAGTTTATGTGTGAACTAAGATGTATAATAGCATAATGATTGCCATCATAACATGAAGGGGTGTCAAGGTCATCCATACTCCAATTGAGCATGAATGGAGATGATCAAAAAGTAGAGCAATTTTAATGATATTATCCCAAGTGTTTACTAGAATTAGGGTGTCAAAAGGTGGTGAAATGTGATTCACATACTTAGAGCAAGTACGCAATATATCGAGAGGGGACATTACACACTTGGTGGCAAGTATGTAAAAGAATCAAGTTAAGCAAACCCAAGGAGACGCAAGAAATCAAGAGACCAAGGATAGAAAGATCTCAACCAAGAACATGGATAACAAAGAGTCAAAGTAAATGGCTTGCCTTGGCTTATTTGTCCCTGTACTTCTTCAACTCTATCAATATAAGAATCCCAACAATATAAATAAAATCCTTGTCCAATTCCACTTCTTCTTCTTCTCCGGAATTGTTCGCATCTAGCGCCGGAAAATATAAAAGGAACACAATCAATCACATTGCATCAACAAGACAACATTCAACAATCAACAACTAACCATGCAGCCAAGGTATAACACACTAAGGACTTATAGATACCACAAACAACTTCAAGAGTTTTAATTTAGAAAACCCCATTTATTTACCTAGTAGAGGTATGAGTGCATCACAACTTAGCAATTGCCTCTCTCGGTTATCACCATGGTATAAACCAAACATCCCCTGGTAGATAACATCATAAAGAGGACAAGAGCATTAGTTTGGCATCAAACACATTCACGAGTACATTTTCAAACATTTTGGGAAAAGTAGAAAACAGTTTTCCTAACTTAGTTGGCTCACACAACACAACATCCAAAATAGGAAGCAAACCATATTCCACATCATTTGAAAACTTAAGCAAAACAATAGGGCTAATGTTAAGTTGCAGAGGTTTTGTTTTGCAAGCATAAAACAAAGGTTGTCCATTCCTAATAAAGAGAGTTGGTCAAGGGTTTTAAATAGACCAACAAGTTTTGGTCCAACAATGCATGTCACACATATACCTTACTAACAGTAACGAATATGCATGAACAGAGACTAATAATATTTTTCCTAGATGGCCAGTACTAATACAAGACTAACCCAGTTGGAATCACCCAAAAATATTAAACCTACAAGTTTAGGAATTTCTTTGAATCTGACTGTACAGAAAACAAGATCTGTAAGCCATAAATCGTAGAAAAATCCTAAAAATATGAGACCACTGGCATTTGAAAGATATCTAAACAGAGGTGCACACACAATTGGATTTGGGTTCAAATTGTTTCTGAAACTCTCACAAATGGATTGACAAGATTACTGCATGTCTATACCATTTGCTTTACCTCTGGAGTTACAGAATAGGTAAGGGTTTGAAACTTGTTTGAGAAGATTAAGAAAACATTCAGTAGTCCTACAGAACTGGAATCACTCAATTTGGTTCAAATATGGATTTTTGGTGATTTAAAAGCTAACAGCCATGTCTGCAGAACACACAGAACAAGTTTAATTCACCACAAATCGTACATCAATCACAAAAATATGAGGTCAGCTGCATCTGAAAGGTATTGAATAGAGAATTTGTTTCACTCAAAGATTCGTTCCCAAGCTCCTGGTTTAATTCGACAAAGTCAGATCTGACCAGATCTTGACCTGTGAACCATTTCAGTTTCAGGAGGTCAATCGAAGTGAAACCACCACCAAAATGAAGGTATTGAAGAGGGCTTTCACCTACAGTTGAGTTTGCTCAAAAAGGTTTCGTAAAACGGAACAAATCTAACAAACAGTGAATCTGCATGTTTACAGAACTTTATTTACCACGGACAATCCGTAACGAATTTGAGGATGAGACCAACGCCAAGTTGTAGATATTTTTCGTATCTATCTGCGGAACTTTGAATCACTCGATTTGGATCTGCGCACGAGATTTGGTGGATTTTACAAGTTCGTACCAGAATCTGAAACGAGCAAGATAGCAGAAATTACTGCAAGGATTTGGACGAACTTTGCTCAAAAACTTCAGATCCGAGGATAGCTCAAGCTTCTCCATGCTTGGACCAACATGCACCTGCATCAAGATCCAATCTTAGCAATGGAGGAAGAGGAAGAGGAGAGAAAACCATCTAGGGTTGGGGAGAAGAAGGAGAGGGAGGCTCTCATGGTGAGGGGGAGCTTGAGGGAGGGGGGAGCTTCATCTTGGAGTGCCTTCCATGGCCATGGCCGGCCATGGGAGCAAGGGGCAGCAGCATTTTCGTGGGGGAGAGTAGGAGAAGAGTGTGAGGGAGTAGATAAGGTGGAGGAGTGAGTGGAGAGAAGAAAAATGAGAGCAAGAGGAGTGGAGGTGGTCGGCCAAGGGCCTTTTATAGAGGGAGAGGGGGTTGGCTGCCTCCTTTTTGATTGGCTAGGATGGGTGGCTGCCCATTTAATTGTTGGGGTAGTTGAGAGGCAAGTCTTGCAAGAGAAGAAAGTGAGGAGGAAAGTGGCTGGCCGAAATTGCCATGCCAACATAATTGGCCGGCTCCATTCTTGCCAAATACAAGTGAACAATGTGAGGGAGAGGCACAACATCCATGTGAATAGATATGTGCATGATATTGAGGAGAAAATGTCAAAGAGTGACTTTGATGATGATAAAAATAGGAGTAGATACATATAGATAAAAAGGAGTATGAAGGTGACATGTGCCATGAGAATAATCTCCACCACTTTGGCTGAGACCAACTTATGATGAAGATAGTTCCCAAGGTATATTTGATGATTCGTAGCTTTTATAAGAATTCAATTTTGGAAGGATTGGGATGGACCACATGCAACAATGCATGTGCATGTCAAGGTAAATGGGATGGTGATGGTGGTTTAGAAAATTATAGAGCAAGACTAAGAGACATGGTGAGTGAAGTAACGATGTACTCACAAGGATGAATATTGTGGCAGAAATCACCAATTCATGAGGTCAGGGTGATGATGGAAAAGAATAGAGGATTGAGATGGGTATGATGAGATATAACTTGTTCTTCAAATAAGAGGTAAATTGGGAGTGATTTGAAAATATCAAATGATCATCCATTTGATCAAAAATTGGAGGATGGAGGGGATACAATGTGGTGGATCAGAGATGTGCATAAGATGTGCAAGAGTTGCCATTTGAAAAAGAGTTTAATTGAAAGGTATGGGACACACCTCAATTGTCTAGAGACAATTGGGAAAGAACCCAAGTGGAAATGGAATTTGAAAAGGTTGAGAGAAAACTAGTTGGAACATAGGAGTTCAAAATATTCTACTTGCTTTCTCAAGTTAGGAAGAGTTTTTCGCAAATGTAAAATAATCAAGAGGGAAACAAGAAATGGTATAGGTACCATAAACAAGCTTTTTGTTAAAACAAAGCAAAATAGAAATAATGTTTTATAAATCACTACTTGGTAGAAATGGGATGAAAAACAAAACCCATTTCAGTTCCTTGTTTTCTTTGAAGAGAAATCTTGGAAAGTTTTAATAAAACTAGAAGTAGTTTTGTGATCAAAACTAGAGAAGGAAAACTGTAGGATTTTTGAGGAGGGAAACTAATTTAGGGAGGAGTGTTCTCAAGGGTATATGGTGGCTACAAAATGTATCCATCATTCCCACTCTTGGTTTTGAGAAGATTAAACTTGAATAAAAACAAGAGGTAAAAGTGAAGGAAGTGATCTAGAGTTGAATCATTGGATAGGGTATAAGATCAAGTTGAATATATGTGATGCAAGGGTAGAATGAGACATGCAGGATGTGGAAATTGAAGAGGGAGATGCACAGATGAGATCCATGCATTGAGATCACCAAGTTGTGAATTAAGGATGATTGAGCTATCTTGTACCACAAAGAGAAAAATCAAGATGGCACACCCATGTTGTCATCGGGAGAGAGGTTTGATGTAGTAAGAAGGAAAACAATTCTTCCTAAGCCACACATGTGTTTTATTTGGTGAGTTGCTTGTTTAACCACTAGGGGTGTCGTTCTATGAGGTAGCTCAAGACAAAATTCAACAATCAAATCAAGACAATTCATCTATCAACAGATCAAGGCAATTCATCATAGCAAACAGATCAAGGCAATTCACCTTAACTAGTCTATAGAAAAAGTTTTTGTTCCCCCTGATTTTTGAAATAAGGACAACTAATCAAGGTTGAAAAAGTTGGGGTGTTACAAGCATCCCCAAGCTTAGTTCCTGCTCGTCCCGAGCAGGTAAACGATAACAAAGATAATTTCTGGAGTGACATGCCATCGTAACCTTGATCATACTATTGTAAGCATATGTAATGAATGCAGCGATCAAAACAATGGTAATGACATGAGTAAACAAATGAATCATAAAGCAAAGACTTTTCATGAATACTACTTTCAAGACAAGCATCAATAAGTCTTGCATAAGAGTTAACTCATAAAGCAATAAATCAAAGTAAAGGTATTGAAGCAACACAAAGGAAGATTAGGTTTCAGCGGTTGCTTTCAACTTATAACATGTATATCTCATGGATAGTTGTCAATGCAAAGTAATATAACAAGTGCAATATGCAAGTATGTAGGAATCAATGCACGAGTTCACACAAGTGTTTGCTTCTTGAGGTGGAAAGAGATAGGTGAAGCTGACTCAACATAAAAGTAAAAGAAAGGCCCTTCGCAGAGGGAAGCATTGATTGCTATATTTGTGCTAGAGCTTTTATTTTGAAAACATGAAACAATTTTGTCAACGGTAGTAATAAAGCAGATGTATCATGTAAATTATATCTTACAAATTGCAAGCCTCATGCATAGTATACTAATAGTGCCTGCACCTTGTCCTAATTAGCTCGGATTACCAGGATTATCATCGCAATACACATGTTTTAACCAAGTGTCACAAAGGGGTACCTCTATGCCGCACTGTACAAAGGTCTAAGGAGAAAGCTCGCATTTGGATTTCTCGCTTTTGATTATTCTCAACTTAGACATCCATACGGGACAACATAGACAACGAGATAATGGACTCCTCTTTAATGCATAAGCATGTAGCAACAATTAATGTTCTCGTATGAGATTGAGGATATATGTCCAAAGCTGAAACTTCCACCATGATTCATGGCTTTAGTTAGCGGCCCAATGTTCTTCTCTAACATTATGCATGCTCTAACCATTTAATGAGTGGTAAATCTCCCTTACTTCGGACAAGACGAACATGCATAGCAACTCACATGATATTCAACGGAGAGTTGATGGCGTCCCCGGAGCATGGTTATCGCACAACAAGCAACTTAATAAGAGATAAAGTGCATAAGTACATATTCAATACCACAATAGTTTTTAAGGCTATTTTGTCCCATGAGCTATATATTGTAAAGGCGAATGATGGAAATTTAAAGGTAGCACTCAAGCAATTTACTTTGGAATGGCGGAGAAATACCATGTAGTAGGTAGGTATGGTGGACACAAATGGCATAGTGGTTGGCTCAAGGATTTTGGATGCATGAGAAGTATTCCCTCTCGATACAAGGTTTAGGCTAGCAAGGTTATTTGAAACAAACACAAGGATGAACCGGTGCAGCAAAACTCACATAAAAGACATATTGAAAACATTATAAGACTCTACACCGTCTTCCTTGTTGTTCAAACTCTTTACTAGAAATTATCTAGACCTTAGAGAGATCAATTATGCAAACCAAATTTTAGCAAGCTCTATGTATTTCTTCATTAATAGGTGCAAAGTATATGATGCAAGAGCTTAAACATGAGCACAACAATTGCCAAGTATCAAATTATTCAAGACATTTTATCAATTACTACATGTAGCATTTTCACGTTTCCAACCATATAACAATGAACGAAGCAGTTTCAACCTTCGCCATGAACATTAAAAGCTAAGAACACATGTGTTCATACGAACCAGCGGAGCGTGTCTCTCTCCCACACAAGCATTTATTCAAACAAAAACACAAACAAAAGCACATAGACGCTCCAAGTAAAGTACATAAGATGTGACTGAATAAAAATATAGTTTCAAGAAAAGAAACCTGATAAGTTGTCGATGAAGAAGGGGATGCCTTGGGCATCCCCAAGCTTAGATGCTTGAGTCTTCTTGAAATATGCAGGGATGAACCACCGGGGCATCCCCAAGCTTAGACTCTTCACTCTTCTTGATCATAGTATATCATCCTCCTCTCTTGACCCTTGAAAACTTCCTCCACACCAAACTTTAAGCAAACTCATTAGAGGGTTAGTGCACAATCAAAAATTCATATGTTCAGAGGTGACACAATCATTCTTAACACTTCTGGACATTGCACAAAACTTCTGAAAGTTAATGGAACAAAGAAACTCATTCAACTTAACAAAAGCGGCAATGCGAAATAAAAGGCAGAATCTGTCAAAAACAGAACAGTCCATAAAGACGAACCTGGAAGGGGCACTTAACTTGCTCAAACGGAAAAACTCAAACTAATGAAAGTTGCATACATATCTGAGGATCACACACGTAAATTTGCAGATTTTTTTGATTTTTTTACAGAGATTTCTGCGCGAATTCTTGACAGACGACAATGCTTTGTTTACGCGCAGCAATCCAAATCTAGCATCAACTTTACCATAGAGACTTTACTTGGCACAAAAACATGATAAGGAGAGGTTGCTACAGTAGTAAACAACTTCCAAGACACAAATATAAAACAAAGGTACTGTAGCAAAATAAACACATGGGTTATCTCCCAAGAAGTGCTTTCTTTATAGCCATTAAGATGGGCTCAACAATTTTAATGATGCACTCGCAAGAAATAGTAGTTGAAGCAAAAGAGAGCATCAAGAGGCAAATTCAAAACAAATTTAAGTCTAACATGCTTCCTATGCATAGGAATCTTGTAAATAAACAAGTTCATGAAAAGCAAAGTAACAAGCATAGGAAGATAAAACCGAGTGTAACTTCAAAAATTTCAGCATATAGAGAGGTGTTTTAGTAACATGAAAATTTCTACAACCATATTTTCCTCTCTCATAATAATATCCGAGTGGCATCATGAGCAAACTCAACAATATAACTATCACATAAAGCATTCTTATCATGAGTCTCATGCATAAAATTATTACTCTCCACATAGGCATAATCAATTTTATTAGTTGTAGTGGGAGCAAATTCAACAAAGTAGCTATCATTATTATTCTCATCATCAAATATAGGAGGCATATTGTAATCATAATCAAATTTATCCTCCATAACAGACGGTACTAAAAGACTACTATCATCATCATAAATAGGAGGCAAAGTATCATCAAAGTAAATTTTCTCCTCAATGCTTGGGGGACTAAAAATATCATGCTCGTCAAAGCCAGCTTCCCCAAGCTTAGAATTTTCCATATCATTAGCAACAATGGTGTTCAAAGCGTTCATACTAATATGTTCCATAGGTTTTTTAATTTTCGCATCAAACCATCCATGTCTTAAATCAGGAAATAGAATAAGAAGCTCATTGTTGTCCATTATGCCTAACTAGTGTAAACAAGAAACAAAAAGATGCAATTGCGGGATCTAAAGGAAATAGCTTCGAGCGCACACACAACGGCAACAGAAAAGTACTTAGTTACCTGGGACCGGAGTATGAGTGCCTTTTACCTTTCCTCCCCGGCAACGGCGCCAGAAAATAGCTTCGTTGCCGGGGTCCAGTGTGTGAGTGTCGTTTACCTTTCCTCCCCGGCAACGGCGCCAGAAAAGTGCTTGATGTCTACGGGTGCTTCTATTCTTGTAGACAGTGTTGGGCCTCCAAGAGCAGAGGTTTGTAGAACAGCAGCAAGTTTCTCTTAAGTGGATCACCCAAGGTTTATCGAACTCAAGGAGGAAGAGGTCAAAGATATCCCTCTCATGCAACCACCGCAACCACAAAGCAAGAAGTCTCTTGTGTCCCCAACACACCTAATAGGTGCACTAGCTCGGCGAAGAGATAGTGAAATACAAGTGGTATGAATGAATATGAGCGAGTAGTAACGGCGCCGGAAAAGTGCTTGCTGGCGTGCGGTTGATGGTAGTAATATTGCAGGAAGTAAAGATGCGAGTAAAACGAGTAAACAAGTAGCGATAGCGATATTTAGGAACAAGGCCTAGGGATCATACTTTCACTAGTGGACACTCTCAACATTGATCACATAACGGAATAAATAGATAGATGCTAGACTCTACACCCTCTTGTTGGATGATGAACACCACTAATCGTGTAGGATTACACGAACCCTCAATGCCGGAGTTAACAAGCTCCACAATATTCAATGTTCATATTTAAATAACCTTAGAATGCATAACAGATCAACATAACCAAACCAAGTACTAACATAGCATGCACACTGTCACCTTCACACTACGAAAGGAGGAATAGATCACATCAATACTATCATAGCAATAGTTAACTTCATAATATACAAGAGATCACAATCATATCCTACGCCAAGTACTACACGATGCACACACTGTCACCATTACACCGTGCAGGAGGAATAAACTACTTTAATAACATCACTAGAGTAGCACACGGATAAATTGTGATACAAAACACATTGCAATCATAAAGAGATATAAATAAGCACTTCACTATGCCATTCATAACAGTGAATAAGTATTCTGTGAAATATAGCCTAAGAGACCCACACGGTGCACACACTTGTCACCTTTACACACGTGGGACAAGGAGTCTCCGGAGATCACATAAGTAAAATCCACTTGACTAGCATAATGACATCTAGATTACAAGCATCATCATATGAATCTCAATCATGTAAGGCAGCTCATGAGATTATTGTATTGAAGTACATAGGAGAGAGATTAACCACATAGCTACCGGTACAGCCCCGAGCCTCGATGGAGAACTACTCCCTCCTCATGGGAGACAAGCAGCGTTGATGAAGATGGCGGTGGTGTTGATGGAGAAGCCTTCCGGGGCACTTCCCGTCCGGCGGCGTGCCGGAACGGAGACTCCCGTCCCCCGGATCTTGGCTTCGCGATGGCGGCGGCTCGGGAAGGTTTTCTCTGGTTTCGTCGAACGTAGTAGGGTTTTCGCAATGGAGACTTTAAGTAGGCGGAAGGGCAAGGTCGGTGGAGTCTCGGTGGGGCCACACACTAGGCCGGCGCGGCCGGGGCTTGGGCCACGCCGCCCTCTCGTGTCCCCACCTCGTGGCCCCACTTCGTTTCCCCTTCGGACTTCCGGAAGCTTCGTGGAAAAATAGGACCTCGTGCGTTGATTTCGTCCGATTCCGAGAATATTTCCTTACTAGGATTTCGAAACCAAAAACAGCAGAAAACAAGAACCGGCCCTTCGGCATCTCGTCAATAGGTTAGTTCCGGAAAACGCATAATAATGACATAAAGTATGCATAAAACATGTAGATATCATCAATAATGTGGCATGGAACATAAGAAATTATCGATACGTCGGAGACGTATCACATGCTAAGAGCAAAAACACGGTGCTCGGCCCAAGTACTACCCATCCGCACAATATTGACACTGGCAAAAAAGAACCAACGAAACACAAAAACAGAATAAACTGTGAACACAAACACAGAAAAAAAGATGGACAGTATAAAAAACAAGTACTGTCGATAAAAATGAAAAAACAAAAGATCAAATGTGAGATCAACTTACGTCTTTGCTTTTGCAGTTTTGGGGACTCTGTGCACAATGTCCTTGAAAACATCTTGTTCGACTAGTGTAGAAGTGAATACTGATATGACCTTGTTTGGGCTGATCTCTGTAACATTGAATGCTTGATTTTCATAACTTGGAAACTGCGTCGAACGTAGCTTCGATTCGTGCTCAGCCTCTGCTTGAAGAGTTTTCTTAATAACTCCCTATCAAATTCACTTTCATCCCATGAATACGAGGTCTCACGAGCTTGAACATGTGTGTGCGATTTGGTACAGTTGCTGGGAGATATAAAGGATGTTTCTCCATCATTAAAACAAGTTTCCTTTGTATTATCTATACCACCAGGATCAATGCTCTGAACTGCAGCTTCTTCATTAATTCCAAACATCCTTGGCCTCTTTATCAAGCAAGCAGATTCAGAAGCAAAATCATTGCTTGAAATCATTGCATTTCTTTTGTTGGAGGATAATATTTCATTGCAAGGGTACCCTGCGCCATTGGGTCTCCTGAAACTGGTGACACTGTCCAAATCAACAGAGAAGTCAACTTTTTCAAACAACAACTGTGACTGCATTTCCCTTGCGTCCATAAGTTTCCTCTCTTCTGCAGCTTGATCTTTAACATACTGAAGCATGTCAACTCCTGGTGATGCAGAATCGTAAAACTGAGTGAAGTCAGGCTTGGGCGGGTTCATCTGCTCCAACAACTCAAAGTTACAGGTGAGTTCACCTAGACTGATTGGGCTACAAAGAGTTTGCATAGCAGAAACAATGGAGCCGATATCAGGAACCTGACCATCCTTCATGGCTTCTTTATTCAATCTCTCAAGCGTATCATCGTCAGGAACTGGTAACAAGCACCCATCATTGCAGACATGTTCTATTTCACAGTCCACATCAGACATAGTCAGAGGATCAGAAAATTTTAATGATGCTGCTTGCCCAGGAATACACATAATGTTCGACTGAACTAATGGACTTTGGCAAACACTAGAACCATGTGAAGGTACTTTGAAAAACACAGATCCACTCTGACATTTACGCTTCTCATCAGTATTCAACATGGATGAACTAACTGAAGTCATCCTAAGAAAACTCATGACATTCTTGACAATTACTGGTTGTATGGAGTCCACTATGTCTTTCTGCATTTTGCTTATAAACAAAGGGACTTGTGCCTTAACCTTTATGAACAAAAAAAAATAAAAAAAAATACAGATTAATAAAAGAGAGATGCTTGACTAAAAAAATGAAGACAAAAGGCACAATCAAAACAATGAAAAAAAAAGAAGTACAGTCAGATGTCTAATGATCACATGTGTATGTCGTATGAACTTGTAGGAAAACATATTGGAGAATAATTTTGCCGTTTTCATAATTAATCAAACAAAATCCTTGATAAAATTATCAATCCAATCATCTGTCAAAGAAAAAGTGTATTTATCAACCCCTTGACCAGTTATGTATCAACCCACCGATCAGTTATTTATCAAATGTAGAAAGGTGAATTTATCAACCCCCTGACCAGTTATGTATCAACCTGACGATCAGTTATTTATCAAATGTAAAAGGGTGGATTTATCAACCCAGTAGCCTACCTGTCAAAAAATGTATTTAACAACCACCTGCCCACTTATGTATCAAACGCCATATAAGTTATTTATCAAAAATGTAATAACGTCAATTTATCAACCCACTCGCCTGCCTGTGTAAAAAGTGTATTTATCAACCCCCTGACCAGTTATGTATCAATCCCACGAAAAGTTATTTATCAAATGTAAAACCGTGAATTTATCAACCCAGTCGCGTACCAAGACTGTAAAAAAACGTGAACATGTCAACACCCTCCCAAAAAAACCCCACCCCCCCCCCCCCCCAAAAAAGCCCCCCCGACCAGGGTAGAATTCTTCAAAAAGCAATTGGTGCTATCACAGAATTATAATTATCTTAAAAACATACATACCTCTTCATGCGACTCCAAAGGTGTTGTTGACAAGACAAATTGAAGAAGGTCTTCATATGAATTAGGCTCAATGGTTTGCCCTTCATTAATTAAATTTCCAAAAGGGGTCCTTGCAACATCTTTGGTCTGAATGAATAAGAGAAGAAAAACAAAAATGGTTGAAGGATGACTGTGTGAGAAAAATGAAATTGGTATGAAATAAACTAAGTCTGGAGAAAGGAAAACATACTGGCAAGCTACCGAATATTCCTTTGTCTTTGCAAACACAATCTAGCATCTCGATTTCCGAAACCAATGAAGAAGACCATATTGATATTCGAGGAACATTGCACTTCAAATGTGACAGAATCACCTCAGTGTCAAGAAACTCAAAGTACACAGCCTATGACAAACAAACACAAAAAAGATGTTAATACAGACTTTTTCCCCCTTTTGGAGAATTCTACCCTGGTATGAACATTACGTACCATTAAGCAAAACAGGTTCCCTCCTAACACCGAAGTTGTACCTCCATTATAAGCTTCGATGGAAGAAACGAGCTTTTGGAGTACTGCACTGGAGAGGTTGAACGAAGATATCACAGAAGGATTCTCCACGATGTGTAAGTAATCAGGACTGACAACGTCATGGCTAGAAGGACAGAGAAAAGCGGTCATGGCATATAAAGTGAAGACAATTTTGAAAGTGTCTCCATCCAATTCCCTTGTCAAAATTTTATCCAGCTCGGAAATGGTAGGGTAATGGCCTTTGTAGTTGGTCAAATCACCAATAGCTGTCCTTAAATGAGGATCCACTTTTCTACCAATCAGCAAACCTCCGATGGGTGTACCGAGAACTTTGTTGATACAATAGGCACTGAATTTGACAGGAGGGCCATTAGCTAGAGACAGCGACCTAGTCTGCGAATCGAAGTTAGCTACCAGGTAAGCGATGAGACTCCTAGGAAGGTAATCACAGGTCACATAGAGCAGTTGCTCAAGACCAATATCAGCAACAAGCTTCTTCTGAGTAGCTGTCAACCGTCTAGTCACTCCAAGAAACTTAGGAAGCGACAGCTTGGTCCTAAAGCCCTGATAATTGCAAATTACATGATTAAAAATAAATAATCGAATAGTAGGTACATGTTGATGAACAACAAGTATGTGGTCTTAACATACAAAAAAGTAGGTCAAAACAACTATTAACGATGTAATCTGAACATGTAGTATTCGATGGCGTGTGCTTTCTTTTACTATAAAAGAGGAACAGGAACAAACAAAATTAAGAAATGAAAAGCATATACCCAGTGAATAGTGAACAATCCCTAAAATATATTCTTCAATACAAACCAGTACTACCCCCAGTGAGACAAGATACAGTACACTTCATGTCGACACCTTCTACACACAGATAAAACGCCGTATAATGAACACAACAGTCAATCAAATGATGGCATTCACGCTACCTTGTACACATGCCATCGAATAGTCGTTACAGGTTGATGAACATCAACTATGTATTCTAAAAACAAAAATACAAAAAGAGGTTGACAGACCTATCAACGATGTAATATGAAAAATAAGGTATTCAATGAAATGTGAATTATTTTCTTGGAAAGGGAGCAGGAACAAACGAAAATTCAGACATGAAAACATATACCCAATGAGTAGTGAACAAATTCCTATCAAAAGTAAGCTTCCATACGAACCCAGGAACTTGGCACACAAAATTTTAAAAAATGATCAACCTAGAAAAACATATATAATTTGGGACAAACACAAAACAGATAAACACAAAAAAAAGAGACTACACAACAATCATGTTATACCTTTGCTGCATCATTCCCATCCATGGCTTGCAGAGCGAAGAAAAATATATGAAAAAGGATTGCTAGTTTGAAAGATTATTATCCATACCCTGCAAAAAAAAGAAGCTGATGTACCTTGATTAACACAATAGATATTTCAGTCATTCGAATAAAAGGAACTGCTGAGAGAAGAAGAGCAATATGGACAGAAAACCAAACAAATCCTCGAGGAAAACAAAAAAATCATCCAGGAGAAAAAAGACAGGGGAGTATAGACGAATCATCATCAAAAAAGCGGGGGGAAAATCATTGCATCTGCAAAGAAAAAAAGCCAAAACAAAAAGAGGTACGAAAACTTGCGATCGTACAAGCTGGAAGAAAGGTATAGGTATGAAGAAATTAAAAAGGAAAACATAGGGCAGGACAAAAAAACAGATCTGAAAAACGCGACCTAGATGGATCTGCCCATGGTTTCTCCTCCGTACCCGCCTACCGCCTTCTTGGAGGAAAAATACGAGATTGATCGAGAAGGGTCGGGAGAGGAAAGAGAATGAAAAGGGGAATGGGACAGCTCCAACTCCAGACAAGACGAACCCGTCGGGTTAGGTAGGATCTACTTATTGACATAAAACCCCTCGAAAAAGATAAGTATAAACAATAACCACGGAACAGGTGGACAGGTACACACACAAGGATAGAAATGAAAAATAGGGGAATATAAGAAATAGGGTAACATACATAAAAATCAAAACCTGATCAGTAAAAACCGAAAAAATAAGGAGATAAAACTCCTTCTTCCCCAGGATCTGATCGGGGCCGATCAGATCCATCTCCTCCGCCACCAACCATCGCCACCATCTCTCTCCTCAACCAAAAACAAAAAAGCTTCCGCCTGGTGCACATCAAAAACAATGGAGCAAGTGGACGAGACGGACGAAATCTAAGAATCATCCTTTTCTTTAACCCAGCCACGAAGAACTTCTACACCCCACGGTCGAAAATACAAATTTGAGAGAGATTTAGGGTGCTCAGGTTATAGACAAAATCATCCAAGTGGTTTACGGGATGAGTCCTTGATCTGAGAGAGGAAATTCACCCACCAGCATATGGTATAAAAGGAAAGGTTAGTCCTTAACTCAACTAGCACATGCATTTTTCGTCTAGAAAAACTAGAAAATCATCTGTTCATTACCTTCATTTACCATAATAGAAAAATATAAAAAGGTTCAGCATAGTAGAAATATTACATGGGAAAAAATACTATGTACATCACAGAAAAAGAAACTTACAGAACATTGATCGCTTTACACAGCTCAAACAAAGAAATACAAAAAAAAATACACAGGACACGAAGAAAAAATGGTGACACTGTGTATCATTTGTCCATAATTCTTTGTCCATAGCTCCACAGACTCCTATTGACTTGCACACAAAAAAGTTAAATCCTCCATTATCTGAAAAAGGCGGATATGAAAAAAAACATTGATTAAACCTCATATACATAAACATGTGACTATGGAAAAAAATGTAAAACAGAAAGAATAACTCTGAGCTAACAATAATTTCTGTTGCAGATGGATACAACAAAACCAAATGAGTCAGGAAAAACACAACAGGAGGATGGAACAACTGCTGCAGAAAGTATATTTGGATCTATGACAGGGAAGACACCAATACAGTGCCGGAGGATGGTAGATAAATTTGCACAGGTAATGAACCTCTACAGACTATGGAGATGGGATTTGTTCATATCCTCAAAAAAAAACTAATAAAAGTCTTTGCTACACATTGCAGGCATTTCTTCAGAGAAGGAAAGAGAAGGCTGAGCTCGAAAGCTTGGCAGAGCTACAAGCAGTTGAAGAAAGTTTTTACATGCACAAGCAAAACTCCGAAGCGGAAGGACATATGTCATCAAACATCACAAGGGCGAACAAACAAAAATGCATGGACTTCGATTTAAATGAGGTAACATGTCAAAATTGCTTCATGTAACATAATTTACAACAAAAATAAAGTAAAACATTGAGTTTCTTCGGGAGACATTAACAAAACACTATAGCTGATACCCCAAAAAACCATGATGCATCTATGTGAAACCAGGTGCTCAAATTCAATAACGAAGACAACGAAGGATATGCTGATAGCAACATCCCAGAAATGCATGCAGATGGTGCATCATTTGCTGGTGAGAATGCCTGCCCAACTGACAATGCTGATTATTCAAATGGTAATGAGCATGGGAACAGAAAAGATGATAAATATGAAGAAATTCTTGAGTCAGTGCTGAATCCAGAGGAACCGACTGCTGAAGAGCTTGAAATGGACAGAATGTTTGCAAACAAGAAGTATCCAACAATGCAAGAAATATCAGAGGCATCTACTCCCACAGTTGGGATGGAATTTGATTCAAAAGAGGATGCATTCTTCTTCTTTGCAGTGTACGCAAGAAGGGTTGGATTTGCAATAAAAAAGAACACCTCCTACGAGTCTAGAAAAACCAATGAAATAACAAGACAGACATTCGCATGCAACAGGTGCCGTGACGATACATACGTTGACAGTGCACTCAGACAGAGACTAACTTCCAGGATTGTGCAGACAAAATGGAAAGTCAGAATGTTTGTGAAGGAATACAGAGGAAAGTGGTCAATAAGTAACATAAGACTAGAACATAACCACAATCTAGCTCCGTCAGAGTGGATAGTAAGGTTCATGAAGTGTCACAGGTCAATGTCTGCCTCAGACAAAACTCTAATCCACATCCTACAAGAGACAAGAGTTCCACCAAGGAACATAACGAAAATATTCAGGAAAACAAGGGGGAGCTTCAGGGCTGTTCCATTTGATACAAAAAACCTAGAAAACGAGCTAGCAAAAGAAAGAAAGAAAATCAAGAACAGGGACATTGAAGAGTTACTGGTACTATTCAAGGAAGCACGTGAAAAAATGCCTGGATTCAGACATTCGATAGATGTTGACAGCGAGAATAGAGTGAAAAGCTTATTTTGGACAGACCAAATAGGGAGGGCAAACTACTCAAAGTTTGGTCAATTTGTATCATTTGATACAACATTTTCAACCAACCAGTATGGGATGCCATTTGCTCCAATAATAGGGGTTGATAACTATGGCAAGACAGTCGTGTTTGGAGTAGGATTGCTGGAGGATGAGAGAGCAGACACATTCAAGTGGCTGTTCGAGGAATTCCTGTCTGCCATGGACAACAAGCACCCAGAAACTATAATAACAGACCAAGACGTTGCAATGCGGATTGCAATATCTGAAGCATTACCTTACACAGTCCACCGTTTCTGCAACTTCCACATCAGCAAGAACCTGGATGACAAGTTGTCCCTATTCTTCGTAGTAAGAGGGACTCTAAAGGAAGAGCTAAGGGCAGTTATAAGGAACTCATTTACTCCAGAAGAATTTGAAAATGACTGGCATGCTCTACTAGATAGTCATAATGCATTGGGAGAGCCACACCGGACAGAATATATGACATCGGAGATCGGTGGGTCCCAGAGCATACTTCAAAGAGAACTTCTTCCCATTCACTTCATCGACAGGAAGAAGTGAGAGCACAAACTCCTTGTTCAAACACTACGTAAAAAGGAAAGATTCGATTGCAACATTCTTCAAGGAATATATCATAATACAAGAAAAGAAACAGTCCGACCTAGATCGCTGATACGTCTCCGACGTATCGATAATTTCTTATGTTCCATGCCACATTATTGATGTTATCTACATGTTTTATGCACACTTTATGTCATATTCGTGCATTTTCTGGAACTAACCTATTAACAAGATGCCGAAGTGCCGATTCTTTGTTCTGCTGTTTTTGGTTTCGAAATCCTAGTAAGGAAATATTCTCGGAATTGGACGAAATCAAAGCCCAGGGGCCTATTTTTCCACGAAGCTTCCGAAGTCCGAAGACGAAACGAAGAGGGGCCACGAGGCAGCCGGAGCATAGGGCGGCGCGGCCCCTGCCCCGGCCGCGCGGCCCTATGGTCCGGGCCCCTCGCGCCGCCTCTTGACCTACCCTTCCGCCTACTTAAAGCCTCCGTGACGAAACCCCCAGTACCGAGAGCCACGATACGGAAAACCTTCCAGAGACGCCGCCAACGCCGATCCCATCTCGGGGGATCCAGGAGATCGCCTCCGGCACCCTGCCGGATAGGGGAATCATCTCCCGGAGGACTCTACGCCGCCATGGTCGCCTCCGGTGTGATGTGTGAGTAGTCTACCCCTGGACTATGGGTCCATAGCAGTAGCTAGATGGTTGTCTTCTCCCCATTGTGCTATCATTGTCGGATCTTGTGAGCTGCCTAACATGATCAAGATCATCTATCCGTAATTCTATATGTTGCGTTTGTTGGGATCCGATGAATAGAGAATACTTGTTATGTTGATTATCAAAGTTATATCTACGTGTTATTTATGATCTTGCATGCTTTCCGTTACTAGTAGATGCTCTGGCCAAGTAGATGCTTGTAACTCCAAGAGGGAGTACTTATGCTCGATAGTGGGTTCATGCCTGCATTGACACCGGGACGGTGACGAAAGTTCTAAGGTTGTGTTGTGCTTGTTGCCACTAGGGATAAAACATTGATGCTATGTCTAAGGATGTAGTTGTTGATTACATTACGCACCATACTTAATGCAATTGTCTCGTTGCTTTGCAACTTAATACTTGGAGGGGTTCGGATGATAACCTCGAAGGTGGACTTTTTAGGCATAGATGCGGTTGGATGGCGGTCTATGTACTTTGTCGTAATTCCCAATTAAATCTCACTATACTCATCATGATATGTATGTGCATGGTCATGCTCTCTTTATTTGTCAATTGCCCAACCGTAATTTGTTCACCCAACATGCTCGTTTGTCTTATGGGAGAGACACCTCTAGTGAACTGTGGACCCCGGTCCAATTCTCTTTATCGAAATACAATCTACTCGCAATACTTGTTCTACCGTTTTCCGCAAACAATCATCTTCCACACAATACGGTTAATCCTTTGTTACAGCAAGCCGGTGAGATTGACAACCTCATCTGTTTCGTTGGGGCAAAGTACTTTGGTTGTGTTGTGCGGGTTCCACGTTGGCGCCGGAATCCCTGGTGTTGCGCCGCACTACATCCCGCCGCCATCAACCTTCAACGTGCTTCTTGGCTCCTCCTGGTTCGATAAACCTTGGTTTCTTTCTCGAGGGAAAACTTGCTGCTCGTGCGCATCATACCTTCCTCTTGGGGTTCCCAACGAACGTGTGAGTTACACGCCATCAAGCATATTTTCCGGCGCCGTTGCCGGGAGATCAAGACACGCTGCAAGGGGAGTCTCCACTTCTCAATCTCTTTACTTTGTTTTTGTCTTGCTTAGTTTTATTTACTACTTTGTTTGCTGCACTAAATCAAAATACAAAAAAATTAGCTGCTAGTTTTACTTTACTTGCTATCTTGTTTGCTATATCAAAAACACAAAAAAAAAAATTAGTTACTTGCATTTACTTTATCTAGTTTGCTTTATTTACTGTTGCTAAAATGGCCAACCCTGAAAATACTAAGTTGTGTGACTTCACAACCACAAATAATAATGATTTCTTATGCACACCTATTGCTCCACCTCGCTACTACAGCAGAATTCTTTGAAATTAAACCTCGCTTTATCGAATCTTGTTATGCGAGAGCAATTTTCTCGGTGTTAGTTCGATGATGCTGCTGCCCATCTTAATAATTTTGTTGAACTATGTGAAATGCAAAAATATAAAGATGTAGATGGTGATATTATTAAACTAAAATTGTTCCCTTTCTCATTAAGAGGAAGAGCTAAAGATTGGTTGCTATCTCTCGCCTAAGAATAGTATTGATTCATGGACTAAATGCAAGGATGCTTTTATTGGTAGATATTATCCCCCTGCTAAAATTATATCTTTGAGGAGTAGCATAATGAATTTTAAACAATTAGATACTGAACATGTTGCTCAAGCTTGGGAAAGAATGAAATCTTTGGTTAAAAATTGCCCAACCCATGGACTGACTACTTGGATGATCATCCAAACCTTCTATGCAGGACTAAATTTTTCTTCACGGAATTTATTGGATTCAGCTGCTGGAGGTACCTTTATGTCCATCACTCTTGGTGAAGCAACAAAGCTTCTTGATAATATGATGATCAACTACTCCGAATGGCACACGGAAAGAGCTCCACAAGGTAAGAAGGTAAATTCGTCGAAGAAACCTCTTCCTTGAGTGATAAGATTGATGCTATTATGTCTATGCTTGTGAATGATAGGACTAATATTGATCCTAATAATGTTCCATTAGCTTCATTGGTTGCACAAGAAGAACATGTTGATGTAAACTTCATTAAAAATAATAATTTCAACAACAATGCTTACCGAACAATTCTAGTAACAACTATAGGCCATATCCTTATAATAATGGCAACGGCTATGGTAATTCTTATGGGAATTCTTACAACAATAATAGGAGTTCACCCCCTGGACTTGAAGCCATGCTTAAAGAATTTATTAGTACACAAACTGCTTTTAACAAATCTGTTGAAGAAAAGCTTGGGAAAATTGATATACTTGCTTATAAAGTCGATAGTCTTGCTGCTGATGTTGATCTTTTGAAATCGAAAGTTTTGCCTAATGAAAATCATCATAATAAAATTGTTACTACAGCAAATGCCATCCAAGTTAGAATTAATGAGAATATAAGATTAATGGCTGAACTGCGTGCTAGGTGGGATAGAGAAGAAAATGAAAAACTAGCTAAAGAGAAGAATGTAGCTAAAGTTTGGACTATTACCACCACTAGTAATGCTAATGCTACACATGTTGCTGCACCTCCTACTAATAATAATAAAATAATTGGTGTTAGCAATGTTTCCACTTCTAATGCAAAGCGCGAGAAACCGCTCGAAACTGCTAAAACTCGCTGAAACCGCTCGTGATAAAGTCTGCTGAAATTTTTTCCAACATTGGGGATGATGATCCCATTGCTTTAGATTATAATGGTTTGAATTTTGATGATTGCCACATCTCTGAAGTTATAAAGTTCTTGCAAAAACTTGCTAAAAGTCCTAATGCTAGTGCTATAAATTTGGCTTTCACGCATCATATTACAAATGCTCTCATAAAAGCTAGAGAAGAGAAACTAGAGCGCGAAGCCTCTATTCCTAAAAAGCTAGAGGATGGTTGGGAGCCCATCATTAAGATGAAGGTTAAAGATTTTGATTGTAATGCTTTATGTGATCTTGGTGCAAGTATTTCGTTATGCCTAAGAAAATTTATAATATGCTTGACTTGCCACCGCCGAAAAATTGTTATTTGGATGTTAATCTTGCTGATCATTCTACAAAGAAACCTTTGGGTAAAGTTGATAATGTTCGTATTACCGTTAACAATAACCTTGTCCCCGTTGATTTTGTTGTCTTGGATATTGAATGCAATGCATCTTGTCCCATTATATTGGGAAGACCTTTTCTTCGAACTGTTGGTGCTATCATTGATATGAAGGAAGGTAATATAAAATATCAATTTCCTCTCAAGAAAGGTATGGAACACTTCCCTAGAAAGAGAATGAAGTTACCTTTTGATTCTATTATGAGAACAAATTATGATGTTGACACTTCGTCTCTTGATAATACTTGATACACACTTTCTGCGCCTAACTGAAAGGCGTTAAAGAAAGCGCTTATGGGAGACAACCCATGTTTTTACCTACAGTACTTTGTTTTTATTTTGTGTCTTGGAAGTTGTTTACTACTGTAGCAAACTCTCCTTATCTTAGTTTTGTGTTTTGTTGTGCCAAGTTAAGCCGTTGATAGAAAAGTAAGTACTAGATTTGGATTACTGCACAGTTCCAGATTTCTTTGCTGTCACGAATCTGGGTCCACCTCCCTGTAGGTATCTCAGAAAATTAAGCCAATTTACATGCATGATCCTCAGATATGTACGCAACTTTCATTCAATTTGAGCATTTTCATCTGAGCAAGTCTGGTGCCATTTTAAAATTCGTCAATACGAACTGTTCTGTTTTGACAGATTCTGTCTTTTATTTCGCATTGCCTCTTTTGCTATGTTGGATGAATTTCTTTGATCCACTAATGTCCAGTAGCATTATGCAATGTCCAGAAGTGTTAAGAATGATTGTGTCACCTCTGAATATGTCAATTTATATTGTGCACTAACCCTCTAATGAGTTGTTTCGAGTTTGGTGTGGAGGAAGTTTTCAAGGATCAAGAGAGGAGTATGATGCAACATGATCAAGGAGAGTGAAAGCTCTAAGCTTGGGGATGCCCCGGTGGTTCACCCCTGCATATATTAAGAAGACTCAAGCGTCTAAGCTTGGGGATGCCCAAGGCATCCCCTTCTTCATCGACAACATTATCGTGTTCCTCCCCCGAAACTATATTTTTATTCCATCACATCTTATGTGCTTTTTCTTGGAGCGTCGGTTTGTTTTTGTTTTTTGTTTTGTTTGAATAAAATGGATCCTAGCATTCACTTTATGGGAGAGAGACACGCTCCGCTGTAGCATATGGACAAGTATGTCCTTGGTTTCTACTCATAGTATTCATGGCGAAGTTTCTCCTTCGTTAAATTGTTATATGGTTGGAATTGGAAAATGATACATGTAGTAATTGCTATAAATGTCTTGGGTAATGTGATACTTGGCAATTGTTGTGCTCATGATTAAACTCTTGCATCATATGCTTTGCACTCATTAATGAAGAAATACACAGAGCATGCTAAAATTTGGTTTGCATATTTGGTTTCTCTAAGGTCTAGATAATTTCTAGTATTGAGTTTGAACAACAAGGAAGACGGTGTAGAGTCTTATAATGTTTTCAATATGTCTTTTATGTGAGTTTTGCTGCACCGGTTCATCCTTGTGTTTGTTTCAAATAAGCCTTGCTAGCCTGAACCTTGTATCGAGAGGGAATACTTCTCATGCATCCAAAATACTTGAGCCAACCACTATGCCATTTGTGTCCACCATACCTACCTACTACATGGTATTTTCCGCCATTCCAAAGTAAATTGCTTGAGTGCTACCTTTAAAATTACATCATTCACCTTTGCAATATATAGCTCATGGGACAAATAGCTTAAAAACTATTGTGGTATTGAATATGTAATTATGCACTTTATCTCTTATTAAGTTGCTTGTTGTGCGATAACCATGTTCACCGGGAACGCCATCAATTATTCATTGTTGAATTTCATGTGAGTTGCTATGCATGTCCGTCTTGTCTCGAAGTAAGAGAGATCTACCACCTTATGGTTAAGCATGCATATGTTAGAGAAGAACATTGGGCCGCTAACTAAAGCCATGATCCATGGTGGAAGTTTCAGTTTTGGACATATATCCTCAATCTCAAATGAGAAAATTATTAATTGTTGTTACATGCTTATGCATAAAAGAGGAGTCCATTATCTCGTTGTCTATGTTGTCCCGGTATGGATGTCTAAGTTGAAGAATAATCAATAGCGAGAAATCCAATGCGAGCTTTCTCCTTAGACCTTTGTACAGGCGGCATAGAGGTACCCCTTTGTGACACTTGGTTAAAACAAGTGCATTGTGATGATCCGGTAGTCCAAGCTAATTAGGACAAGGTGCGGGCACTATTAGTACACTATGCATGAGGCTTGCAACTTATAAGATATAATTTACATGATGCATATGCTTTATTACTACCGTTGACAAAATTGTTTCATATTTTCAAAATCAAAGCTCTAGCACAAATATAGCAATCGATGCTTTTCCTCTATGGAGGACCATTCTTTTACTTTCAATGTTGATTCAGTTCACCTATTTCTCTCCACCTCAAGAAGCAAACACTTGTGTGAACTGTGCATTGATTCCTACATACTTGCTTATTGCACTTATTATATTACTCTATGTTGACAATATCCATGAGATATACATGTTACAAGTTGAAAGCAACCGCTGAAACTTAATCTTCTTTTGTGTTGCTTCAATACCTTTACTTTGAATTATTGCTTTATGAGTTAACTCTTATGCAAGACTTATTGATGCTTGTCTTGAAGTGCTATTCATGAAAAGTCTTTGCTTTATGATTCACTTGTTTACTCATGTCATATACATTGTTTTGATCGCTGCATTCACTACATATGCTTTACAAATAGTATGATCAAGATTATGATGGCATGTCACTCCAGAAATTATCTGTGTTATCGTTTTACCTGCTCGGGATGAGCAGAACTAAGCTTGGGGATGCTGATACGTCTCCGACGTATCGATAATTTCTTATGTTCCATGCCACATTATTGATGTTATCTACATGTTTTATGCACACTTTATGTCATATTCGTGCATTTTCTGGAACTAACCTATTAACAAGATGCCGAAGTGCCGCTTGCTCGTTTTCTGCTGTTTTTGGTTTCAGAAATCCTAGTAAGGAAATATTCTCGGAATTGGACGAAATCAAAGCCCAGGGGCCTATTTTTCCACGAAGCTTCCAGAAGTCCGAAGACGAAACGAAGAGGGGCCACGAGGCAGCCAGAGCATAGGGCGGCGCGGCCCCGCCCTGGCCGCGCGGCCCTATGGTCTGGGCCCCTCGCGCCGCCTCTTGACCTACCCTTCCGCCTACTTAAAGCCTCCGTGACGAAACCCCCAGTACCGAGAGCCACGATACGGCAAACCTTCCAGAGATGCTGCCAACGCCGATCCCATCTCGGGGGATCCAGGAGATCGCCTCCGGCACCCTGCCGGAGAGGGGAATCATCTCCCGGAGGACTCTACGCCGCCATGGTCGCCTCCGGTGTGATGTGTGAGTAGTCTACCCCTGGACTATGGGTCCATAGCAGTAGCTAGATGGTTGTCTTCTCCCCATTGTGCTATCATTGTCGGATCTTGTGAGCTGCCTAACATGATCAAGATCATCTATCCGTAATTCTATATGTTGCGTTTGTTGGGATCCGATGAATAGAGAATACTTGTTATGTTGATTATCAAAGTTATATCTACGTGTTATTTATGATCTTGCATGCTTTCCGTTACTAGTAGATGCTCCGGCCAAGTAGATGCTTGTAACTCCAAGAGGGAGTACTTATGCTCGATAGTGGGTTCATGCCCGCATTGACACCGGGACAAGTGACGTAAAGTTCTAAGGTTGTGTTGTGCTGTTGCCACTAGGGATAAAACATTGATGCTATGTCTAAGGATGTAGTTGTTGATTACATTACGCACCATACTTAATGCAATTGTCTCGTTGCTTTGCAACTTAATACTGGAGGGGTTCGGATGATAACCTCGAAGGTGGACTTTTTAGGCATAGATGCGATTGGATGGCGGTCTATGTACTTTGTCGTAATGCCCAATTAAATCTCACTATACTCATCATGATATGTATGTGCATGGTCATGCTCTCTTTATTTGTCAATTGCCCAACCGTAATTTGTTCACCCAACATGTCTGTTTGTCTTATGGGAGAGACACCTCTAGTGAACTGTGGACCCCGGTCCAATTCTCTTTACTCGAAATACAATCTACCGCAATACTTGTTCTACTGTTTTCTGCAAACAATCATCTTCCACACAATACGGTTAATCCTTTGTTACAGCAAGCCGGTGAGATTGACAACCTCACCTGTTTCGTTGGGGCAAAGTACTTTGGTTGTGTTGTGCGGGTTCCACGTTGGCACCGGAATCCCCGGTGTTGCGCCGCACTACATCCCGCCGCCATCAACCTTCAACGTGCTTCTTGGCTCCTCCTGGTTCGATAAACCTTGGTTTCTTTCTGAGGGAAAACTTGCTGCTGTGCGCATCATACCTTCCTCTTGGGGTTCCCAACGAACGTGTGAGTTACACGCCATCAATCGCCTAAGAGAGAAAAGTGAGTTCAAGGAGTCTGTAAACTGGGGATTCAACCCAATTGAAATAGAAGCTATGAAAATCTACACAGACCCAATATACGGCAAGTTTGCTGAAGAGCTAAGGAAGTGTACTGCTTACAATGTTGAAGTTGTGGAAGAGAAGAGACTATACAGAGTGATTAGGGTGACTAACTATAGGACTGCAGAGTTCCCAAGATCAACATATATGGTTAGTGTTTCCCCTAATGAGGATGTGTACAAATGCTCGTGCTCAAAGATGGCTCGTGATGGAATACAATGCTGCCATGTCATGAGGGTAGTTACACATATTGGTTTGACTGAGCTTCCTGTCAGTTTCATCAACCCTAGATGGACTACTGCAGCTGGGATAGAGGTAGCACGATTGACGGAGAGAAGAAGCAATACAGCATCAGAGAACACACACTTGGCTGTTAGACACGCAATTGAAATGAGCAAAATATCACACATACTATCTACTGTCTGCACGGATGATAGGTCATACGACTTGTTTGCTGAAGGAGTTACTGAACTGAAGAAAGCTATATGCAAAGATGCAATTGAACGCCTCCAGACGAAAGAAAAGGTCACACGTAAGAGGAAAAAAGTTGATGACCCAGTTCAACAAGATACTGACAATGTGCGTCATGAAGAAAGAGAAGACAACAATCATGGACACAACAGTGAACAGATACACCCTGAAGAGAAAAATTCAAGTGACGAAGAGACAAATGAAGATGAGCATCGCCCTTACAAGGATCCACCACAGTCAGGAAATCCAGGGTTCAACCTAGGTGACAGACCTATGAATTTCCATGAGAAATCTGCTGCAAAACTAAAGAAAAAGGCTGCACCAAAATTGTGTGGACTTTGCAGGTTGCCTGGACACAAAAGACCAAAATGCCCAGACAGAGACAAGGTACTGTACTAACTTACAAAAAATATACACACACGTACAAGAAACTATTAAAAAAGTTATTACCATTTACTAAATTTATTCCATGTGCAAAAAATACACAGGTTGGCATGAATGTAGTAGGATGAAATTCCAAAAAAAGAAGGGAACCCATGACAAAGCAAAAAAAGGATGATGGAAAAGCGGGGTGGAACTATGCAATGAAAAAAGGAGTACAGTCATTTGTGTAATGGTCATGCTGTGTATGTCGTATGAACTTGTAAGAAATATTTTGGAGAATTATTTTTCCGTTTCATAAATTATGAAAACAAATCCTTGATAATTATCAACCCAGTCGTCTGTCAAAAAAATGTACTTATCAACGCCCTGACCAGTTATGTATCAACCCCCTACCAGTTATTTTATCAAATGTAACAACATGAATTTATCAACCCAATCGCCTACCAAAAGCTGTAAAAAAAATGAACTTATCAACACCCTCACAAAAAAACACCCCTCCCCCCGAAAAAACACCCCTGACCAGGTCGAATTCTTGAAAGTTATCAACCGCTCTCCCAAGTGTTTATCAAACTATGAGCACATTGTTTACCAGCCTAATCATAATTTCACGAAACAACAATTGTGATGAGTTATGAACCGCGAAAAAACACTAAATTAAGTTACAAAAAAATAAAATAGACAAATTACATGTTAGCTCGCAAAAAAATACCAACCTGCCCACCACCAAACACTAGATCACATATTTACCAACGGTTAATGTTCCAAATCACCAAGCCAAATATAAAAAAATGCTGATTAATTTGACTGCAATAAAAGAAGTAGCTTATTTATGCTGTAAGTGGTAGTTTATTTGAGTTGCATCGTGTAGTTCATACCTCACAGAGGGTTGCTTTCCAACAGGTACCTCCAGTTCTGCAACTTGTTGAGAGGATGGTTTAACCAATTCCATGTTAGAACCTTCCTGAGTTCTGGTATCTCATCATAAGTGATAGCAGGAACAACTCGGCCATTCCAAAGTTCAAGGAACTTAAGCATAAAATAACCACAATCAATGCTTCAAAAAAAAGATACAAAAAAAGATTTGTGAGCTATCATATACAAAAATAAAATGTCCAATAGAGTTGTAGACTAAACAAAAAAGGGATTTCTATTTTCGTGCCCTCGGGTCCTTAGTTGTACTCAGTTTTCCCCAGCTCCTTAGTTTTTCCTCAGTTTTCCCCAAGCCCTTGTCTGTAACCCGCAGAAAGAGCTCGGACGGAAGGAATCCCGTTTAGTTGACGTTGGTTGGTGCCGGCAAGTGGGCCGCCGTTGGTGCCCCGCAGTGGACACGTCTCCACTTATCCAGATCATCGTGGGACCCACAACTTGTCCACGTTAGCGCGCCGGACCCACAGCCTACCCGAGTGACCGTTGCAAAATGGGAGCCCGAGCCGCCCCGCGCCCGTGCCCGTGCCATTGCTTCCCCTTTCTTTCTCCGCGCCCCATTGTTCTTCTTCTCCGCCAGCGGCAGCCCTTCTCCGGTAGGCGGGTGATGTCTAGTTTCTCTTCGACCTCCCGTTCTTCATGGCCGCAGTATGGACCCGTGCCTTTGACAAGATGCCCTGACTGCCCATGCCAGGAGCCTCTGAAGCGGTCGATCTGTAAGACGGACAAGAACGGCAACCGTGGACGTGAGTTCGTTGCATGCGAGAGCTTGCCATATAGAGAGGGGGATAAGGTTAGATCTCGCTCCAATTTCTCTGTTTTCTCTCGATTTTCTTGTTATTCCCTCGAATTTGGGATTTAGGGTTCACGTTGTTGTTTTCGGATCTTGAAGAAATGCGAGCATTTCGAGTGGATCGATGTGTACGTTCGGAGGCTTCGGCTGCGGGAATCAATTGGCGCTATTGGGAGGCGCAATTTGGGAGGGGGACTTGCTGTAGAGAATGCGGCGGAGAGAGGAGCCGTTCCGATTATGCCTAATGCTCCCAATGCAGAACCGGTGGAAGTGAAGGGAGAACCGAAGAAAATGAACAAGCAAGCTAAGGCAGCTGATCGAGTTGAAGAAGCAAGCTAATCTGATGGCCGGTTGTTTTTTTTGTTGTATAATTACGATCGGATTCTTATCATTGCTCACTGAGCGCTAGAAGTTGTTACAAGGGATACCTTGTTACAAATCCATTATTCGATTACATGTACTTGTAGTTGTTTTCAAAGTTAGTGTGTGCATTCACCGAAATTACCAACTATATTCCCTAAAAGAAAAGGAAAGCTAAAGATAGTTGATAATTGTTAGAGGGGTGACAAATAATGCAATCACCGAAATCCGCAAATATGTATGCCTCTTGTTTATACCAAAATTATACCACTTTTAGGCCGTTTCAAAATACCAATACCATATCCCAAACTATATTCCCTAAAAGAAAAGGACAGCTAAAGATAGTTGATAATTGTTAGAGGGGTGACAAATAATGCAATCACCGAAATCCGCAAATATGTATGCCTCATGTTTATAACAGAATTATACCACTTTTAGGCCGTTTCAAAATAGGGTCCCTTCAAAATACCAATACAATATCCCAAACTATATTCCCTAAAAGAAAAGGACAGACTAAAGATAGTTGATAATTGTTAGAGGGGTGACAAATAATGCAATCACCGAAATCCGCAAATATGTATGCCTCATGTTTATACCAAAATTATACCACTTTTAGGCCGTTTCAAAATACCAATACTATATCCCAAACTATATTCCCTAAAAGAAAAGGACAGCTAAAGATAGTTGATAATTGTTAGAGGGGTGACAAATAATGCAATCACCGAAATCCGCAAATATGTATGCCTCATGTTTATAACAAAATTATACCACTTTTAGGCCGTTTCAAAATACCAATACTATATCCCAAACTATATTCCCTAAAAGAAAAGGACAGCTAAAGATAGTTGATAATTGTTAGAGGGGTGACAAATAATGCAATCGCCGAAATCCGCAAATATGTATGCCTCATGTTTATACCAATACTATATCCCAAACTATATTAAGTGGTAAACTCGTTATTGCACATAAATAGAGGGGTGGGCATTCTCCACCGACAGAGAGAGAGAGGGGTGGCCACGAAGAGAGAGAGAGAGAGGTTGCCACGAAGAGACGGATAGGGGTATACTGCCCGTTAGATCAGTGGATCAACGGTTCGTGGAGTCGATCCGTGTGACAACGGCTCAACCAATCGGGATAAGTTTGGGCTTCTCGGAGCATTTGTGACAAGTACTTGAGGGCAAAACTGAGTAGTACTAAGAATCCAAGGGCACATAAATAGTAAATAGACTAAGGGATTCAAACAAAAGAATTACAAAATGAAAAATGTGTGTTTTGTATAATATAATTCATATTGGGCTACATCAAATTATTTGCAATTCAAATATACATGAGTGTGACAGTTATGGCATCATTTAGACAAACTATGTTTTGGGAAAGATGTTTTGCAAAGGGGTTTGGGTGGAAAACCATGCATCTTCATAGCTACACCAGTGATTCTGAGAAGTGGCAATTTGTGGTAAAACTTGATTTATATATGTTTGTTAAGGTTTTCTAGGTGGCAGGTTGCGTAGGAAGACTCCATGAGTAGTTGCCACTATGTTTTTATTTTTTTGGATTTTTTTGCGCATGAAATGACTCAATTAGCTATGTTAATCTCATTTGTTGACTCTCTGTTGACCAGCTACTTGAGGGTAAAACTGAGTATATTGCACTTGCCGGTCTAAGTCCTCGAGGGGAAAACCGAGTACGGATAAAATTTCTGTATAAGGCCTCGAGGTTATAACCGAGTACACCAAACGTCCCAGGGTTAGACTCGTGTAGCGGTGCACGCTGCAGCCGTGCATAGCGGACGCGTGTTGCGGTACACGCCACCTTCGTCTTTATAGAGCCCCTCTTTCTCTCCCTCGACGCACGTTCTCACTGGCTCACTGCAACCGCCTCTCCCGTCCCATCATCTTCTCCACAACCGAAGAAAAACCCCCGAAGAAAACCGCCGGCGATGGAGAAGAATGAGATGCCCATTGTCGGCACATCAGCCGCCGCCCCGTCCGAGGCCCCCGTCGCCGCTTCCAACGTAGCAGCCGGCGCATCGGCCGCCGCCCCGTCCGGGCCCCCGTCGCCGCTTCCAACGTAGCAGCCGGCGGATCGGCCGCCGCCCCGTCCAGGCCCCCGTCGCCGCTTCCAACGTAGCAGCCGGCGGATCGGCCGCCGCCCCCGTCCGGGCCCCCGTCGCTGCTTCCAACGTAGCAGCCGGCGCATCGGCCGCCGCCACCGTCCGGTCCCCCGTCGCTTGGGACCCGTACGAACCGAGTGCAATACGACGCGCCGGAGAACCCCTACGACACCAACGATCGTCGACAACGAGTCGGAGGTAACCCTTTGTTCCCTTGTTCTTATCTCATTTCAATCATTTTGTGTTAGATCTAGCATTATTACGGTTCGTCTGTTCCTAGTTCAATCCTTTTGTGTTAGATCTTGCGTTATTACTGTTCGTCTGTTCCTAGTTCGATCCTTTTGTGTTAGATCTTGCATTATTAGTGTTTGTGATTTGCTTTTGTTTAAGATTTGTGCCGATGATGATGAATATTTGGGCATAAATTGATTCGAGGTTTGGTCGATAAACAATTGGTGTGTACAAATTTGTTGTGCATGATCTTTGGTTTGCCGACTCAAATCCTGGATATAAGTGTGTCCAATGTAACCGAGGCTACCTCTTTTTTCGAGCCCATATTATCATGCATGATTTTTTGTTCACTCTCCGTTCCATCATCGTTGCAATTGACTCCGTGTTTTTGCACGATCTTTGGTGCTACGTGACAGGTGCGGCAGCGACGGCGTCGGCAGGCGACGACGAGTCCTTCCACACCAAGACTCGTCACGTCCTCATGAGGCTGCAGTCCGGCCATTACGATGGCCCCTTTGCTCGAGGCATTTACAAGTGCCCCTTCTGCAACAGGAAGCTCCGCGCCACCGACTTCAACTCCCTGGTGAACCATGCTGAATCCATTGGCAGATGTGGCGCTAGAGTTGGAAGGACCGTGAACGTGCATGTGTACATGGCCAAACACAAAGCACTTGGGATTCACTCGCGCAACCTCCAAGCGAGTCACACGCGCTACCCGGAGGCGTTGAACGTGCCTACTGCACTCTCTCGTATGTGATCTGCTCTATCCGTAGAGCAGCTTAAATTCATGTAAAATGTAGCTTATGTTGGATCTATTGGTACTACTTTTGGATCTGTCCTGAATATATCTATGCTATGTTGGTTGCTGTATGCAGCTTATCCTATATTTTCTCTCTGGATTTGTGCCCTAGATTTCCTACCTGATTGGGTAAAAACGAAGGCATAAAGAAATGAATGGCGTTAAAAAACAGAAGGACAAGCTGCTCTAGATTTGCTACCAATTTGGGCTATCAAATATGAATGAGATCGAGCGAGAGAGAGGAAAAAGGTACATTGAAAGCTGCTAATCCGGGCGAAAGAGACGAAACCACTCGTGCTCCCGTCCCGGACCCACACGGCTCCACACGCTACGGCCCCACAAACATGGTCTCGTCCTGTCCCACGCGGTCCCTTCCTACCAGCCCCACACGACGCGGTCCCACACGACGCGACCCCACAAACGACACGACCCCACTCGTCAGCACGGAACGGTCAACTTAACGGATTCCTTCCGTCCGAGCTCCTTCTGCGGGTTGAGACAAGGGCTTGGGGAAAACTGAGGAAAAACTAAGGAGCTGGGGAAAACTGAGTACAACTAAGGACCTGAGGGCACGAAAATAGAAATCCCAACAAAAAAAATAACACACACATGCTATTTCAAAAACCTATAATTTGTATTGATAAGTGAACAAGCATAAAGTAGATAAAGAAAAACATACTTGTTATTTTGCTTAGGAGCTTCAATGAAAACCAACTCATAGTCATCAATCTATTTTGATGAACTGGAGTAATTTATCCGATACATGCACTTGATAGCATCAACTAGATCGCTAGAATGAGTAATGAGTGATTCGTCATCAGGACCACGTGCAGAATCAAGAACTTCAAACCTTTTTTTCTCAAAATTCAAGAACAGTGAATACCAATGACCACAGGGCTTCTTTTCTGTTCCAAGATTCTGAAGCACAGCAAAAGACAACTAAAAAAACAAAAAGGAAGATGAAAGAAAGGAATAAGAATTAGGAAAAAGATCTAAAAGGAATAAATATAATGTTCACAAGTAACACAAAATCGAAAAAACATCAACACAAAAAGTTTACCAGATTTTGGTGGCTAAGTTTATACTTATCATCCATCCTGAAATGTTTCTGGAGTATTCTTGAATTAAATCTTCTTTCAAGCAAATAAACAGTTACTATCCATGGGAAGATGATCTTCTTCTTCGGACAGTCAACCTGAAGAACAGCAATTCCAATTTCGGCAACTGTCGTTGACAGTTCTACAGAAGGCATAACACTACTAGCCAAGTCACCAGTAGAAACCCACATAGGATCAATCATCAAGAACCTTGATCTGCGAAAAAAAAAGAATGGATGAACAAACTAAGTCGCTAAAAAATAATGAATTATCTGAAAAAACATCATTGCGTAAACATGAAAAAAATTACATACTCTTTTATTTTAGAGTGTTCAGAGTCGCTGTTGTGCTTTATAACTTGCTGATACAATAATTCTTGCTCATCAGTGCTAGTAACTCGGTTGTATGGAGGAAGCATAAATTTCGAAGGAAGAACAATCCTTTCCATGCGCAACTTGGTCCTTGGAGTTCTACTGGCAAGAGATGAATTCTGAACAGGTACTGGTAAAGCTGGAGTAATGTAAAGAAGCTCCAAATCATCTGAGAAATAAAAAAACAAAAAAGAAAAGGAATAAAAAAGAATTACAAGTAAAAACAAAAGTGTAAAAAACCAAAACAGTTCATATTCTATATGAAAAAAGAAGAAAATAAATATAACAGTAAGACATACCAGCTTCATTTTTACTGATTTCGGTGGCGATTACAGGATGCACTCCATCTACAAAAAGTCATCAAAACAATATTCTTGAAGGTCAGTTGCACCTCCGTCTTCATCGACAAAAAACATCGCCGCACATGTAGCCAAAAAAAAAGGAAGGAGGAAAAGCATATGCACTCACACCACAAAAAGTAGTCACTCACAGAGCCAAATTATTCAGAACAAAGGTAATCATCCATTACATAAAAACAGGGATAAATTACATAACGTTCATACAGGATATTGTTCCCCCATATAAAAATAAAATAAGAGTTAATACATGTAAAAGCTCAACAGGACCATCACTTCGCCACACCCAAATGATCCATAAAAAGCACGTTTTGTAAAATAACAATTAGTTCTTCTTCTTCCTCCCTCTCTTGTTCCTTGTAAACGTATTACGAATACGTGCATTAACTTCCCCTGATGGTACGCATTCTGCATATATAGATTACAAGTGGGAGATAATACGCAAAACAGACGTAGATGAATTGATGGAACAAGACATGCACAGAAACATGTAATAAGTAAAAAAGGTTGAGTAAAAAAACACAAAGAAAATGAATAAGAAAGTATAAACTGTAAAAAAACACAAGATAGAAAAGTGATCTAACCAGTAGGAGGGATAGATGACACATTTGCAGTTTCTGATTCTTTAACAATATCAGCAGAAATGGTAGAAACATGACCATCAGCATTTCCTAATGCCTCTGCGCAAAAAACAATGATATTGTGAGCAGCAGCGTGACAAACAAAACAAATGAAAAAAAGAAATCAAAAAGAGCACAACACAAAAAATCATATTACCAGCTGGAGAAGCGCTTTTTTCAGACGCAGATGTATTTACAACAGAAACATGATAAGCAGAAAGATCTATAGGGATGCCAGGAGTGAGACTGAGTTTGCCATCAGCAGCAACAAGTCTAGCTCTCTTAACAACAGTAACAATTTGTTTTGAAAAAAAAAGTTTCATACTTCGTCAAACGAACAAATAAGAATGAAAACTAATGAATACAAAACATAAAGCGATACAACGAAAAAGAGAGAGAGAGCAAATACCTTGTGGAGAAGTTGTTGCATTTTGTTCAGCATCACGAGCAACATCAACAGTTGTTCCAATAGAAGCAGATGCATGATGGTCAACATCGCCAACAGGATCAGCCATCTGATTTGTAACACTGGTACCAAAATCTGGAGGAGCAAAGCTAACTTCAAGTGGTTCCTCATGTGCAGATTCTTTTCCTGTTGGGACAATTTCACTTGTAGACTTAGAAGGGACAACCACATCAGAACCACCCTCTGCTGAAATCTGGCTACCAGTTGCAAAGCTAACTTCAACTGGATCCTCATGTGCAGATTCTTTTCCTGTTGGAACAGTTTCACTTGTAGACTTGGAAGGGACAACCACATCAGAACCACCCTCTGCTAAAATCTGGCTACCAGTTGCAAAGCTAACTTCAACTGGATCCTCATGTGCAGATTCTTTTCCTGTTGGAACAGTTTCACTTGTAGACTTGGAAGGGACAACAACATCCTTAAAAACAACCTCATCAGAACCACCCTCTGCTGAAATCTGACTACCAGTTTCAACTACAGTAGATGTTCCAGCAGCGTGAATTTTTGTTGAGCCTTCAAGGCGGTTTTTCAAAGTATACACTTTTGATTTAACTGCAACGTTATCAGCAACACCTGAAGAAGTACCTCTAGGAGGTCGTCGTGGTGAAGATCTTGTAGCAACCTGACTTTTAGAAACAGCTGGCCTGTAAAAAAAGCAAAAACTTAAAATTATTAGAAAAAACTCCAAAACAATGAAGTATAAAAACATACTATGTCATGCAAACAATCAGTGTTTGATAACTACCAGAAAAATGCATTGGTAAGTTCATGAGATAGTAATTGGTAAAATTACACAAAAAACAAAGGAGCAAAAAGAAAAAAACATGAATACATTTACAGGGGAAAATGTAAGAAAATGCAACGACAGAAATGTTGATAAGTACACATGAAATACATTGGTGAGTAACTTCAAACGGGGTCGATCAAAAATACCTTCTGCCTCTCACATTGGGCTTCTTCTTAGGAGCAGATGACGGTACATTCTGTACATGATTAACAGAACGATCCTCGCGTACAACACAACTACGTTTCGCTTCAGAAGCATCGAGAGCAGAGTTACTCCTTTTCAAATCATTCACAACGTCGTTGATTGTCTCACTGACAGCATCATAACCATCAGATAATCCTTTCCCATTGTCTTCATTCATTACAGCAACCTCAGGGCTAGAACTCAGAGCTTCGCCCGACTTCGTACCGACGTAAATGACAAGACCATCAACACCGTCATCTTTGGCACGAAGAAGATCGACTTCATTTGTTTCAGATAAAACTTGCTTCCCATTATCTATATCTCGCTCATCAACAACACCATCAATATGCATAGCAGCAGTTTCTGCAAGATTTTCAAGACCCTGAAACACAATCCTATTATCTGCTGATGGAACAGTGATATCAGTTTCCATAAAACGTACTAGAGCATCGAGCATCGGATGGTTCCGCAACGAGCACCATCAATATCCATGGGTACACTGCTGGAAACCAGTTCAGGAGAAACACCGGAACAACTATCGCAACATCGAAAGAGTTGTCCGGCTTGGCACGGCTGCACATTCCGACAACACGATATCGACATGCTCACCTCCATCCACATGACGTCTGCTTTGAATAACAAAGCGATCAGTGAGGGCTTCATCAACATAATCACTGTCATTGCCAGAATGATAACTCTCGCCGTCAGAAATATTGTCACTGAAGTTGGCAACAGGTACCTTATCAGTTTGACATGGCACTTTGGTAGCACAAGCTGCTTTTGCAGCAGACCTGGTAACACGAGTTTGCTCAACAACAGGGGCACCAGCTACAACATTAGTTTGCTCAATTACAGGTGATGAAACTGAATCAACAACATTCAATGGATCAACAATAATAGCCCCTTCAACATCTGTAGCATCAGCACTCTGGTTGCAAAGGACATCCCCTCCGACATCTGTAGCATCAACAATCTGGTTGCAAGGCACATACCCTCCAACATCTGTAGCATCAGCACTCTAGTTGCAAGGCACATTCTTCAGACGGCGTATTGGTGATTTCCCTACAATCTTAGCAGGACGATCATCAGTTGATTGCGCAATAGGAGAGGTTGTGTTTCCAGCACCTCCATCATCCAATGAATGAGAGGCAACCATTTGAGAACGTAGTGTCTTATCAAATTTTGCAGTATCCACAACTTCATCATCATCAACTTCAGTCAAACCTTGAACAAGCTTACTCATTAGACCAGTGAGACCAGAAGCAAACTCACCCATTAATCTAGCAACCTTGTCGTTACGCTACATCAAAAAACAACACAAAAAATGAAGGGGAAAAATCATTTAAAAGAAGAGAGATACTAAAAATGTAATGGTGCCATACAAAATTTAAAAACAAAAAACTGAATAAAAACCTTATCACTGTATCATACATTTTTCGGGCAGTTAGGTGCAGTATTGGTTTCAACCCATCTTTCAAAGCTAGCTGCCCCTCCAAATAAGTTGAAATTTATAGCAAGGTGTGGCTTCAACTGATATTAGTGACAAAACAAAAACAAAAATGCATCAGCTTGCACAAAATCGACCATAAGTTCATGTCATAAGATGAGAAACCCAAAAAGATTAACTAACCTCGAGATTCCCATAACCAGATCCATCCCTCTTCAAGTCAGCATCAAGCACAGTATCAAAATCTTTTTTTGACCATATATTAGCAACAAATCGACCATCTGGAAGGTCAAGGTTAAGAGAGCTAACATCCAAAGAGTCAACATACAGTAACTGAACATGGAACAGGCAGCCTCCAGAAGGCTTCCCAGTACAAAGCTCATCATGCAATCTATCGCACACAAACTGACAAAGGTTCATGTTCCTGACATTGCTAATGTTGTCCTACAAAAAAATAATATAAACACCGCATAAAAATGATTGTTCACATATATTAATAAAAACAAGCACATATATAAATAAAAAAATGCTAAAATTGAATGATTTTTAAAAAAACTAGAGGATAACACATATACCAGTATAGGATTGTAGGATAACGTTGCATAGAAAACAAAAATTTTCCTACCGCGAACACGCAATCCAAGCCAAGATGCAATCTAGAAGACGGTAGCAACGAGGGGGTATCGAGTCTCACCCTTGAAGAGATTCCAAAGCCTACAAGAGGAGGCTCTTGTTGCTGCGGTAGACGTTCACTTGCCGCTTGCAAAAGCGCGTAGAAGATCTTGATCACGATCGGTTCCGGCGCCACGAACGAGCAGCACCTCCGTACTCGGTCACACGTTCGGTTGTTGATGAAGACGACGTCCACCTCCCGTTCCAGCGGGCAGCGGAAGTAGTAGCTCCTCTTGAATCCGACAACACGACGGCGTGGTGTCGGTGGTGGTGGAGAAGTCCGGCGGAGCTTCGCTAAAGCTACGCGGGAGTTATGGAGGAGGGGGGCGGCTGGGGTTTGGGAGGGGGTGGCCGGCCACTTCAAGGGGGCGGCCAGCTTGTGGTCTTGGGGTGGCCAGCCCCTCCCTTGGCCCCTCATTATATAGGTGGATCCCCAAGAGTTGGTCTCCAAGTCTTCGAATAAGACCCGAACCAAAAACCTTCCATATGGAGGGGAAACCTAGCCAAGCTAGGACTCCCACTAGAGGTGGGGGTTCCACCTCCCATATGGGGGTGGCCGGCCCCCTAAGGGGAGTCCACTTGGGACTCCTCCCCCACTAGGGTTGGCCGGCCATGGAGGTGGAGTCCCATGTGGACTCCACCTTCCTTGGTGGTTTCTTCCGGACTTTTCTAGAACCTTCTAGAACCTTCCATAGAACCTTCCGCGACATTTTAATTCACATAAAATGATATCCTATGTATGAATCTTATTCTCCGGACCATTCCGGAACTCCTCGTGATGTCCGGGATCTCATCCGGGACTCCGAACAAATATTCGAACTCCATTCCATATTCAAGTACTATCATTTCAACATCCAACTTTAAGTGTGTCACCCTACGGTTCGTGAACGATGCAGACATGGTTGAGTACTCACTCCGACCAATAACCAATAGGGATCTGGAGATCCATAATGGCTCCCACATATTCAACGATGACTTTAGTGATCGAATGAACCATTCACATACAATACCAATTCCCTTTGTCACGCGATATTTTACTTGTCCGAGGTTTGATCTTCGGTATCACTCTATACCTTGTTCAACCTCGTCTCCAGACAAGTACTCTTTACTCGTACCGTGGTATGTGGTCTCTTATGAACTCATTCATATGCTTGCAAGACATTAGACGACATTCCACCGAGAGGGCCCAGAGTATATCTATCCGTCATCGGGATGGACAAATCCCACTGTTGATCCATATGCCTCAACTCATACTTTCCGGATACTTAATCCCACCTTTATAGCTACCCATTTACGCAGTGGAGTTTGGTGTAATCAAAGTACCTTTCCGGTATAAGTGATTTACATGATCTCATGGTCATAAGGACTAGGTAACTATGTATCGAAAGCTTATAGCAAATAACTTAATGACGAGATCTTATGCTACGCTTAAATGGGTGTGTCCATTACATCATTCATATAATGATATAACCTTGTTATTAATAACATCCAATGTTCATGATTATGAAACTAATCATCCATTAATCAACAAGCTAGTTTAAGAGGCATACTAGGGACTTCTTGTTGTCTACATATCACACATGTACTATTGTTTCGGTTAATACAATTATAGCATGATATATAAACATTTATCATAAACATAAAGATATAAATAATAACCACTTTATTATTGCCTCTAGGGCATATCTCCTTCGAGTCTCCCACTTGCACTAGAGTCAATAATCTAGATTACATTGTAATATACCTAACACCCATGGCATTCTGGTGTTGGTCATGCTTTGCCCTAGGGAGAGCTTTAGTCAACGGATCCGCTACATTCGGATCGGCGTGTACTTTGCAAATCTTTACTTCTCCATCTTCGATGTACTCGCGAATCAAGTGGTAACGCAGCTTGATATGCTTCAGCCTCTTGTGTGACCTTGGCTCTTGTGCATTGGCGATGGCACCCATGTTATCACGAGTAAATGATTAATGGGTCCAATGCACTAGGAACCACACCGAGCTCTACAATGAACCTCTTCATCCATACCGCTTCGATGAAGCCTCCGAAGCCGCTATGTACTCGATTCCGTTGAAGACTTCACCACCGTGCACCGCTTCGAGCTTGCCCAACTTATCGCAAGCACCATTCAATATAAACACGTACCCAGATTGTGACTTAGAGTCATCAGGATCAGTGTTCCAACTTGCATCGGTGTAACCACTTACAACGAGCTCTTGGTCACCTCCATAACAAAGAAACATATCCTTAGTCCTTTTTAAATACTTCAGGATATTCTTGACCACTGTCCAGTGTTCCATTCCTGGATCACTTTGATATCTGCTAGTCAAACTAACAGCATGTGCTATATCCGGTCTAGTACATAGCATGGCATACATGATAGATCCTACTGCCGAGTCATAGGGGATTTTACTCATCCTTTCTCTTTCTTCTGCCGTAGCCGGTCCTTGAGTCTTACTCAAGACCTTGCCTGGTAACATAGGTAAGAACCCTTTCTTACTTTCGTCCATTCTAAACTTCTTTAGAATCTTGTCCAGATATGTACTCGTGATAGCCCTATTAGGCGTCTTGATCTATCTCTATAAATCTTGATGCCTAATATATACGATGCTTCACCAAGGTCTTTCATTGAAAAACTATTATTCAAATAACCTTTAACACTCGCTTAATAGTTCTATATCATTCCCGATTAATAATATGTCATCTACATATAATATCGGGAATGCTACGGAGCTCCCACTCACTTTCTTGTAAATACAGGCCTCTCCATGACACTGTATAAACCCGAAGTCTTTGATCACCTTATCAAAGCGTCGGTTCCAACTTCTTGATGCTTGCTTCAGTCCATAGATTGAACGCTGAAGTTTGCATACTTTGTCAGCATTTTTAGGATCGACAAAACCTTTGGGTTGTACCATATACAACTCTTCCTCAATGTCTCCATTAAGGAACGCCGTTTTAACATCCATCTGCCAAATCTCATAATCGAAAAATGCAGCTATTGCTAACAAAATCCTTACAGATTTTAGCTTCGCTACGGGTGAGAAAGTCTCATCGTAGTCAACTCCTTGAATTTGTCGGAAACCCTTTGCGACAAGTCGAGCTTTATAGACATTAATATTACCATCAGCATCTGTTTTTCTCTTGAAGATCCATTTATTTTCGACAGCCTTTCGGCTATCCGGTAAGTCTACCAAAGTCCATACTTTGTTGTCATACATGGATCCCATTTCGGATTTCATGGCTTCTTGCCATTTGTTGGAATCTGGACTCATCATCGCTTCTTCATACGTCGCAGGGTCCTCATCATTGTTATCCACAATCATGACATTTAGACAAGGATCATACCAATCAGGAGTGGTACGTTCCCTTGTCGATCTCGCGAGGTTCGGTAGTTTCCTCGTTCGAAGTTTCATGATCATTATCATTTGCTTCCTCTCGTTGCCGGTGTAGGCGGTACAGGTACAACTTCCGGCATCGCGCTACTCGATCAACGAGTATAGATTCATCAATCTCATCGAGTTCTACTTTTCTTCCAAGTCACTTCTTTAGTGAGAAATTCTTTCTCAAGAAAAGTTCCGTTCTTAGCAACAAAGATTTTGTCTTCGGATCCGTGATAGAAAGTGTACCCTATAGTTTCCTTAGGGTATCCTATGAAGACGCATTTCTCCGCTTTGGGTTCTAGCTTGTCCGGTTGTAACTTCTTTACATAGGCTTCGCAACCCCAAACTTTCAGGAACGACAGACTTAGGTTTCTTATTAAACCATAATTCATACGGTGTCGTTTCTACGGATTTTGATGGTGCTCTATTTAAAGTGAATGCGGCTGTCTCTAATGCATAACTCCAAAATGATAATGGCAAATCAGTAAGAGACATCATAGAACGAACCATATCTAAGAGAGTTCGATTACAACGTTCGAACACACCGTTTCGTTGTGGTGTTCCCGGCGGTGTCAATTGTGAAAGTATTCCGCATTTCTTTAAATGCATGCCAAACTCATAACTCAGATATTCACCTCCACGATCTGATCGTAGAAATTTAATCTTCTTGTTACGTTGATTTTCTACTTCACTTTGAAATTCCTTAAACTTCTCGAAAGTTTCGGATTTATGTTTCATGAAATAGATATACCCATATCTACTCAGATCATCTGTGAAGGTTAGAACATAACGATAACCACCGCGCGATGCTACGCTCATTGGTCCACACACATCGGTATGTATGATTTCCAATAAGTCAGTAGCTCGCTCCATCATACCAGAAAATGGAGTCTTAGTCATTTTACCCATTAGACATGCTTCGCATCTATCAAGTGACTCAAAGTCAAGTGATTCAAGTAATCCATCAGTATGGAGTTTCTTCATGCGTTTCACTCCAATATGACCAAGACGACAAGTGCCACATATAAGTAGAATTATCATTCAATTTAATTCGCTTAGCATCAATGTTATGTATATGCGTATCACTACTATCGAGATCTAACAGAAATAAGCCATTCTTTTGTGGTGCTCGACCATAAAAGATATTATTCATAAAAATAGAACAACCATTATTCTCGGACTTGAATGAATAACCGTCTTGCATTAAACAAGATCCAGATATAATGTTCATGCTCAACGCAGTACATAATAACAATTATTTAGGCTTAAAACTAATCCCGAAGGTAGATGTAGAGGAAGTGTGCCGACTGCGATCACATTGACCTTGGATCCGTTTCCAACGCGCATCGTCACTTCATCTTTCAGCAGTTGTCGTTTATTCTTTAGTTCCCGTTTCGAGTTACAAATATGAGCAACCGAACCAAGTATCAAATACCCGTGTACTAGAACGAGAACCAAGTGAAATGAACATCTATAACATGTATATCGGATATACCTTCTTTCTTCTTCTTGACAAGGCCGCTCTTCGGATCAGCCGGATACTTGGAGCAATTACGCTTCCAGTTGTCCCTTCTCCTTGCAAGTAATAGCACTCAAGCATCAGGCTTAGGGCCGTTCTTAGGTTTCACAGGAGGTGTGGCAGCTTTCTTGCCACCCTTCTTGAATTTTCCCTTAGACTTGCCCTGTTTCTTGAAACTGGTGGTCTTGTTGACCATCAACACTTGGTGCTCTTTCTTGATCTCAATCTCAGCAGCTTTTAGCATGCCAAAGAGTTCAGTAACTCCTTGTTCATGTTCTGCATATTGTAGTTCATCACGAAGTTCTTGTAACTTGGTGGCAGTGATTGAAGGACACGATTAATCCCCAGTCTGTTAGGAATCACTATTCCCAAGTCACTGAGTTTCTTCGCATGCACCGTCATGGCGAGCATGTGCTCACTAACGGAGCTGCCTTCTTCCATCATGCGACTCGAAGAAATGTTTCGATGCTTCATAGCATTCCACGGCCGCATGAGTCTCAAAAATAGCTTTCAGCTCTTTCATCAACTCATGAGGATCGTGGTGCTCAAAACGTTTTTGAAGATCGGATTCCAGATCGCACAGGATGGCACACCGAACTTGAGAGTACCGAGTTTTCCGAGTCTCGTAAACAGCTTTTACTTCATCGGTTTCAGTTTCGCAGGAGGGTCACCTAGCGGTGCATCAAGCACATATTGCAGATTTCCGCCGGAGAGGAAGATCCTCACATGACGGAACCAGTCGGTGAAGTTGCTACCGTTGCTCTTAGGTTTCTCTTTCTCTAGGAACTGATTAAAATTGATTGGGGACGTCATCTCTACAACATATATTTGTAAAAGTTTAGACTAAGTTTATGACAAATTGAGTTCAAATTTTAATTCAATATAATTAAAAATCTAAGTGAACTCCCACTCAAAACAATATCCCTCGCATTGTCTTAGTGATCACACGAACCAAATCCACCGCACCTAAACCCGATCATCACGAGAAAAGGTGTGATTTCAATGGCGAACACTCAAAGTGTTCATCATATCAACCATATGATTCATGCTCTACCTTTCGGTATCACGTGTTCCGAGACCATGTCTGTACATGCTAGGCTCGTCAAGGCCACCTTAGTATCCGCATGTGCAAAACCTGTCTTGCACCCGTTGTATGTACTTATTGAATCTATCACACCCGATCATCACGAGATGCTTCGAAACGACAAGACTTGATAACGGTGCTACTAAGGATGAACACTTTATTATCTTGAGATTTTAGTGAGGGATCATCTTATAATGCTACCGTCGCGATCTAAGCAAAATAAGATGCATAAAAGGATTAACATCACATGCAGTTCATATGTGATATGATATGGCCCTTTTGTCTTTGCGCCTTTGATCTTCATCTCCAAAGCACGGACATGATCTCCATCATCTTCGGGCATGATCTCCATCATCGTCGGCGTAGCGTCAAGGTCAATGGCGCCGTCTTCATGATTGTCCTCCATGTAGCAACTATTACAACTACTTTGAAATACTACTCAACATGAAATTTAAAGACAACCATAAGGCTCTCGCCGGTTGCCACAATACAATAATGATCATCTCATACATATTCATCATCACATTATGGCCATATCACATCACCAAACCCCGCAAAAACAAGTTAGACGTCTCTAATTTGGTTTGCATATTTTACGTGGTTTAGGGTTTTCGAGAGAGATCTAATCTACCTACGAACATGAACCACAACGTTGATACTAATGTTTTCAATAGAAGAGTAAATTGAATCTTCACTATAGTAGGAGAGACAGACACCCGCAAAGCCTCTTATGCAATACAAGTTGCATGTCGAACGAGGAACAAGTCTCATGAACGCGGTCATGTAAAGTTAGTCCGAGCCGCTTCATCCCACTATGCCACAAAGATGCAAAGTACTCAAACTAAAGATAACAAGAGCATCAACGCCCACAAAACCATTGTGTTCTACTCGTGCAACCATCTATGCATAGACACGGCTCCGATACCACCGTAGGATAACGTTGCATAGAAAACAAAAATTTTCCTACCGCGAACACGCAATCCAAGCCAAGATGCAATCTAGAAGACGGTAGCAACGAGGGGGTATCGAGTCTCACCCTTGAAGAGATTCCAAAGCCTACAAGAGGAGGCTCTTGTTGCTGCGGTAGACGTTCACTTGCCGCTTGCAAAAGCGCGTAGAAGATCTTGATCACGATCGGTTCCGGCGCCACGAACGGGCAAGCACCTCCGTACTCGGTCACACGTTCGGTTGTTGATGAAGACGACGTCCACCTCCCGTTCCAGCGGGCAGCGGAAGTAGTAGCTCCTCTTGAATCCGACAGCACGACGGCGTGGTGTCGGTGGTGGTGGAGAAGTCCGGCGGAGCTTCGCTAAAGCTACGCGGGAGTTATGGAGGAGAGGGGGCGGCTAGGGTTTGGGAGGGGGTGGCCGACCACTTCAAGGGGGGCGGCCAGCTTGTGGTCTTGGGGTGGCCGGCCCCCTCCCTTGGCCCCTCATTATATAGGTGGATCCCCAAGAGTTGGTCTCCAAGTCTTCGAATAAGACCCGAACCAAAAACCTTCCATATGGAGGGGAAACCTAGCCAAGCTAGGACTCCCACTAGAGGTGGGGGTTCCACCTCCCATATGGGGGGGTGGCCGGCCCCCTAAGGGGGAGTCCACTTGGGACTCCTCCCCCACTAGGGTTGGCCGGCCATGGAGGTGGAGTCCCATGTGGACTCCACCTTCCTTGGTGGTTTCTTCCGGACTTTTCTAGAACCTTCTAGAACCTTCCATAGAACCTTCCGCGACATTTTAATTCACATAAAATGACATCCTATATATGAATCTTATTCTCCGGACCATTCCGGAACTCCTCGTGATGTCCGGGATCTCATCCGGGACTCCGAACAAATATTCGAACTCCATTCCATATTCAAGTACTATCATTTCAACATCCAACTTTAAGTGTGTCACCCTACGGTTCGTGAACGATGCAGACATGGTTGAGTACTCACTCCGACCAATAACCAATAGCGGGATCTGGAGATCCATAATGGCTCCCACATATTTAACGATGACTTTAGTGATCGAATGAACCATTCACATACAATACCAATTCCCTTTGTCACGCGATATTTTACTTGTTCGAGGTTTGATCTTCGGTATCACTCTATACCTTGTTCAACCTCGTCTCCTGACAAGTACTCTTTACTCGTACCGTGGTATGTGGTCTCTTATGAACTCATTCATATGCTTGCAAGACATTAGACGACATTCCACCGAGAGGGCCCAGGAGTATATCTATCCGTCATCGGGATGGACAAATCCCACTCGTTGATCCATATGCCTCAACTCATACTTTCCGGATACTTAATCCCACCTTTATAGCCACCCATTTACGCAAGTGGTGTTTGGTGTAATCAAAGTACCTTTCCGGTATAAGTGATTTACATGATCTCATGGTCATAAGGACTAGGTAACTATGTATCGAAAGCTTATAGCAAATAACTTAATGACGAGATCTTATGCTACGCTTAAATGGGTGTGTCCATTACATCATTCATATAATGATATAACCTTGTTATTAATAACATCCAATGTTCATGATTATGAAACTAATCATCCATTAATCAACAAGCTAGTTTAAGAGGCATACTAGGGACTTCTTGTTGTCTACATATCACACATGTACTAATGTTTCGGTTAATACAATTATAGCATGATATATAAACATTTATCATAAACATAAAGATATAAATAATAACCACTTTATTATTGCCTCTAGGGCATATCTCCTTCAAGGATAACATCTGTTGCTGACTTTGTTAGACGTTGTTGGTGCAAGCAAAGTACAGACAAGGTACATCATCCAAACTTGCTTGAAAATGTCATCATACTGATTCATCTGTGACAGCATTGTGAACACACCCGTAATCTTCGGCGTCGTCGCTATGGCCAGGAAATAACAAAGGACCTAGACAAGCCTCTATGACGGAATCCATTGCATACACGACAGGAATATCCCCCGCGGAAGACCGAGTGTGCGGTAAATGGAATCAGCATTGAGAGGGATTCTACCACGCCCTTGAATGACAAACTCTCGAGAATGACTATCATACAAAGGAGCAAGCCAGACTTATCAAAGGGTTGTGAAGAACATGGCACTTGATGTCAAGCATTGAACCAAGATCCATATCCTCAATCGATTGCTTCGATCAGAACTTAGATGTTCATATAACCTGACAACAGGAAAAGGAGAGGCCCGATTCCTAGCACGCTCACTAGCATTGGGCATTTTGCGAACACCTAGCTGATCACCACCTTGTTTCTTACTGCCCGCCATGGAAACAACAACGCTGCAATACAAAAACAGATGCCATGATAATGAGAAAAACTCTTAGTGACATCAAATGATAACAAGTCGAAAAATCAAAAATAACAATGCCTTGGTTAATATATCAAGCCCAACCAAATATCACCACTGTAAAAAAGGTAGAAATCAGCAGCAGCAACAAAACAAAAAACATATGCAGGAGTACAAAAATGAGTTCATCATTCCCTTAACATAGAAAAAAAGAGGTGGGTAACTTCAGAACGTATGTGTTGGTTAAACGTTGAGATACTTGTTGATGAAAAGTGAATAAGTGAGTTGATAAAACAAACACCATAACAGAAATTTGTGAACCCCTAGAAAACAAGTCCCATGATCTCTGCTTTCTCCTGCTACAATTACCCTAGAAATTGTGGACGAAAAGCAGTGCAACGGGCCAAAAATCATAACTACAATGAACATGGAAACAGTGACAACGCAATTTACAGCCGATCCCATAACAGAGATTTGTGAAACGAGGGACGGAGCAGGAAGCTAGGCGGAGAACAAAATCAACCCAAAAAACAAACCTTCGCCGGAACAATCCCTCGCCGGACAAAACAAAATCCCATCAGAAAATAATCCACGGTGGAACAATCCCTCGCCGCACAAACAAACCGGCCGGCGAGACCCAGATAAAACAGAGATTTGTGAACCGAGAGACGGATCAGGAACCTAGGCGGAGAAACAAAATCCACCCAAAAAACAGACCCTCGCCAGACAAACAAAAATCCCATCAGAATAACCCACGGTGGAAACAATCCCTCGCCGGACAAACAAACCGGCCGGCGAGACCCAGATCTCCCCACTAGATCCAGTTCGAATACTAACCTTACAGCGCCGAAATCGACTGGCCCTTGCTAGTGAACTGAGAGCAGGAGAAATCTAGGTCGCGCACTAGCCACAGGGAATCGGACCCTCGCCCTCCGCCGTCGCCGTCGCCCTCTCCGTCCGGGCTGAATGGGAGGAGAACATGGGAGAGAGGAGAACGGGCGGAAGGAGGGGAACACGAAAACGATTCGAAATAATTCGAAAACGACGGGCCGAAAAGGGAAAGTCAATCGGTTACCAGAAATAGAAAAAAGGCGTGACAGGCGTGACGCGACGAAAAGGGAATTGACTTCGCGCTGCCGCGCGAGCGCTCCGCGCCGACAGGAATCGATCGCTCGAGCGAGCAATTGCCAAGGAGGGGATTCCCTATGTAATCAATCTTTCTTTTCTATCTAATCGGATGGCAGAATCATCTGCTTTAAAACTCAAAAAAAAAAAAAGATGCCGAACTTCCGTTGAAATCGTGGAGGTGCTCGCAAAGTCGCAATGTGAAATTTACTCAATGGCCCCAAACTGATAAAGAGTATCCAGTTGTACAAATTGTGAACTGCAAGGGGGCTCGCACGAAAACTACCCCTTTCTCATCTCAATTCTCAACGCGTCATCCTCTCCGAAGCATTTCGTCGAACGAGTGCCGCCCGCGCGCCGCCCAAAACCCCTCACCCCAGCTCCGACCCCCAAAACCCTACGCTCCCCGCCGCCGCCGCCGCGCCATGCTCCACTCCGGCCTCTCCAAATCCCAGCCCCTACCGCTCCTCGCGGGGGCGTCCTCGCCTCGCCGCGCCCTCCTCGCCGGTCTCCTCCGCGCCGGGTACTTCTCGAAGTCCGCTACCTCCTCACCCGTGCTTCGTCCGACTACCACCACCGGCAGCCGTGCGGGCCCCAGGGCTGCGGCTGCCGCCGGAGATCCTTCGCGCTTCGGGCTGAGACCTAGGGTTTCGTTCTCCACTGCACCAGATGGGAATTCCGATTCGGTCGGCCGCGAGAGGCCGCTTCCTTGGCTCGCCGCCGCAAATGTCGGCAGCAGCGGCGGCGTCCCCACTGCAAGGACTAGCGCCGGCCGCTCCTCCTCGTGGGAGACCTCCGCTGATAAGTTCTTCTCTAAGGGCGACCAAGGTGCGCGGGTAGAGACATTGGAAGATAGTGTTCCGTACAAGGAGAGGGGAATTGGATTGGAGGAGAATGAGCCAATTGACAATCCCAAATGGGGAAGGATCAAGGACAAGTTTCGGCGTGACGTGTCAAGGGATGGAGGGTCTCGTGGCCGTGGTGAGAGGTTTGGTGGTGAAAGATATGAAGGGTCTTTTGGCCGTGATGAGAGGTTTAGTGAGGAAAGGGATGGGGGGTCTGGTGGCCGTGGTGAGAGTGGAGAAAGGGATGGAGGATTTCGTGGCCGTAGTGAGAAGTTTAGTGGAGAAAGGGATGGAGGGTATCGTGGCCGCGGTGAGAGGTTTAGTGGAGAAAGGGATGGAGGGTATCGTGGCCGCGGTGAGAGGTTTAGTGGAGAAAGGGATGGAGGGTTTCGTGGCCGCGGTGAGAGGTTTAGTGGAGAAAGGGATGGAGGGTTTCGTGGCCGTGGTGAGAGGTTCAGTGGGGAAAGGGGTGGAGGGTCTCGTGGCCGTAGTGAGAGGTTTAGTGGGGAAAGGTTCGACAAGCCGGATATGAGGCGGTGGAACAAGCAAGAGGATTGGGGCAGGAAGACGTGGAAGGAGGCAGGGGAGTCGACAGTGCCGACGATGGTTGGGGAGGGAGTTTACGGCGTTGGGCCGGTACTTGCAGCTCTCACGGCCGGGAGGAGGGAGTTTTATGCATTGTACACACAGGAAGGGATGGATTTGAGCAGGAGCAACAAGAAGAAGAAGGACAAGAAAGCGATTGAGAAGGTGCTGCTAATGGCAGAGACTATGGGACTTAAAGTTGTCGAGGCGTCAAAGCATGACCTCAACATGGTGGTGGATAATCGACCACATCAAGGTCTGGTGCTCGATGCATCACCCTTGGAAATGGTGAATACTAAGGAGTTGGATCGAGTTAGGGTGGATGGTGGAAAGGCACCAGTTTGGATAGCTTTGGATGAGGTTATGGATCCTCAGAATTTGGGAGCCATAATTAGGTCAGCCTACTTCTTTGGTGCGGAGGGTGTTGTGTTGTGCGCTAAGAACTCTGCTCCATTAAGTGGAGTAGTGAGCAAAGCTAGTGCAGGCTCGCTTGAGTTGATCGAGCTGCTTTCCTGCAGGAACATGATGCAGTTTCTGTCTTCATCAGCTGAAAATGGGTGGCGAGTTCTTGGTGGTACCGTTGCTCCTAAAGCTATACCTCTCTCTGAAGTTACCACAGGGGAACCAACAATTCTTGTGTTGGGCAGTGAAGGCACTGGTCTGAGGCCCCTGGTTGAGCGATCCTGCACACATTTGGTCAAAATTGCTGGTAATGGTGCTGGATTTGTTGTAGGAGAAGGATCAGATGGTAATGGTGATGGATTTGTTGCAGGAGAAGAAACAGATGGTAATGGTGATGGAGTTGCTGTAGGAGAAGAAATAGATGCCACAGATGCAGATATAGGGGAAGAAGGTGATAATTATACAGGCAATCAAGATATGAAGTCATTCCTTGCGGTAGAGAGCTTAAATGTTAGTGTTGCAGCAGGAGTTTTGCTTTATCATCTGGCTGGAAAGAATGTCCCCCCTGTAAGTGAGAAGCCTAGCACCTCTCTTGTGTAAGGATGTTCCATGTTTCATGAATACTACAATTATTGACGTTCTCCTTTACCACCATTAATGGTGGACTTAATTTTCTGTTGCATGCTTTGCATTTTTCTGGTCCAACTAACTATTTCTCACATAGGTAGGTTTGAGGACAACTGGTTTGAGAAATACTTATCTATTTCAACAGGCTGAGTCAGATTCTATGCTGCGGTAACTATCATACCTTAGGGGCAAGGTGTGGCTCGCCACTCCAGTGTGTCTTAACAAGTGTGGCTTGCCACTCCAGTATGTCTTAACAAGTGTGGCAGGATTTGTCAAAAGCTATATCTATGGCACATGGGTCATATGGATGAAAAAGTGTGGCAAGATATAGTAGCTAGAAACCAAACGCACAGCTAAAAACTCTGCCGTGCCTAAAGTTAGGTGTGGCATCTTGTGTTTGAGAACGAAAGCAGAATATCATGCTAGTCTACTACTACTAGCATGTTTGTGACATATCTATAGGTTCACATCTCCTCAAATACGTTCATGCACTGGTTTGGCTTCGTTTTTCTGGAGTGACCCATTCTAGTAACAGTATTCTTCTGGTAAACGTTAGATGCATTCTTTATGTGGCTCCAGACATTGTACAAGTGGGCTGTCCATTCTTACAAGTTACAACACATGAAAGTGTAGTGATGCATGGCAACTACAATATTTTCTTCTCAAAGGAAGAACATAGCTGAACTGTTAAATGTCGGTTACTGGTTGATTTAGATCATAAAGAGATTATTCTTATTGCCCCCGTTCCTCAGAATAATGCGTAGAATTTTTGGTCAAAGTCAAACATTGTAAAGATTGGCCAAGTTCATAGAAAAAAACTATTAACCTCTGCAGTGTCGAATCAATATCATTGTATATATAATGAAATCTATTTTCATATTATATCTACATAGTGTTATACTCCCTCCATTCCATAATTCTTGTCGTGATTGTAGTTCAAACTTGAACTAAAACCATGAAAAGAATTATGGAACGGAGAGAGTAGTTGTCAATAGTTTTTCCTACAAGCTTGGTCAAATTTTACATAGTTCGACTTTTCAAAAAATATTACACTCCTTGTTTTGAGGAATGGAGGTAGTATAATATTTCTGAACTGATCATACCTGACTAGAGAGAAAAGGAGGACAAGAACAAGATGACAGTACAAGAAGCAAAAATCTAATATTTTATCCAAAACAGGGCAGTCCATTACAAATAATATATGGGAATATTCTACATGTTGGTGCATGTGAATAAAGGGGGCATCTGTTTCTGCCTTGTGTCGGGCAAAAGCAGGTAAGGATTGAAAGCTTTTATAAGTAGTATGGTTCAAGAAACTATATCAAGTGTTGTTTGCTTCACTGCACCCTGATCCTGTTTTTCGGACTGGTGTCATGTCACAATCAGGTTGGATCAATCAGGAGCTTGAGACAACGAGGGGTGCTGGCCTTTGATGTGGTTTTGAACTGCGAGGTTTGTCAGTCTTTTAGTTTTTCTCGGCCTTTCCTTTTAGCATTATTTGTTCTCCATTTTCTTTCAAAGGGATAATATGTTTCAGTTGTACTTGGACCCGGCACAAGACCTGGAACCATTGCACCCTTTTTTTTTACTTTGAAAGGTGTTTTGCTGATTTATTTGCTCTTTGAATAGCTAGTACCTGCAATTTTGAATTAAGATATTAGGTGAATTCATGCTAGGCGCCTTCATTCTACCCTTCGAACTGATCCAGATGGATTTTTACTTGTGCGTCCATTCCATACCTTTTGATAGAGTACATATTCTCTGGTTATCTCTGAGTTGAGTGCTTTAATTATGCTAAGGGCCCATGAAAGATCTGCGAAGTTATCTTCAGTTTTTTCATAATACTTCCCTTATTAAAAAATATAGTATTGATTTTTTCCAAAGACCAATTTTGTAAAGTTTGACCAAGTTTATTTGGTAGTGTAGATGTTGATATTTTACAAAGTTTGACTTAGGATAAAATCTGTATGCACTATATTTTGGAATGGAGGGAATATATAACAGGCTTTATCTATACCACGGGTATTCAGCAATATCAATCATTCATTCTTTACTTTCTTGAAACCAATACATGAATGATGAAGCTCAAATGTGCAATTCTTAGTTGCTCCAACCAAACTTTAGTGACATCTTAGTTCACCACTCTGTAATTACAGTTGACAAGCACAAGCATGGCATGCCTGGTTGTCTTCTTCCTTGATAGAAAAACTGGCAGTGACCACACCTTTAGGTGAGGACTGAGAGGTACTGTATCACAAGAGTATGACTTTTGTTTCGGACGTGGTGTTTTGGCTCATAGGTCTAGATGCACCCATTATGAAAAATTTATTTAAATGCATTTCAAAATGTCAGAAAGTTCTGGAAAACATTCCCGGGTGTGCATCCAAAAATTCTATTCTGTGCTCCAAAATAGCTTTTCTCAAGAGATTTTTTTTTGGAATTTTTAGACATTTTAAAATATGAAATGGGTGCATCTACACCTATGAGCCAAAGTGGATTTTTGGTGTTATTTTGGAAGGACTGGGCATTTACTGTTTGTTACAGCTGAAATTTATGGACTAAAGAAAACTGAGATGAAACACAATAGTCAGCAGAACCACAGGGATTCAGCTTGACCATGTACCAACTGCTGTTTTCTCTTGTTCAAAATGTGGTTAGTATTCTTTGTGCTGTCTAAAGTTTAAACTTTCAGCTCCATCTCGATTTCAACAGTACTATAGGTTAGGAAGTAAAGCAGAATATCATGTCGACAAGTCTAACACTAGTCGAGACTAGTCACGACTAGTCTGTGAGTCGGTACCCCAGCGACAAGTTGCGACTCAGTGACTCGTAATCCTTGACCCTGATCCTATTTTCTGGACTAGGTGTCACAATCAGGTTGGATCAACCAGGGGTTGAGACTAGGAGGGGTGTTGGCAGAAAAACAAAGCCAATCCTTTTATATAATGGCATCATTTTTTCATTTTTTCTACTACTCCGTCCATTAATTGATGTCGAAAGGTTGATCTAAATTTGAATGTATCTATGTAGTAAAGAGTGTCTAGACACATTCGAATTTAGACAAAACTTTCGCATCAAAAAGTGGACAGAGGTAGTAGAATACTAGCATGCTTGCGACAGGACTATAGGAGGGGTGGTGCCACATCTCTTACCTTTTCATTTTTTTCTCGACTTTTCCTTTTATATAATGGCATTACTTTTTCACCATTTACTTTTAGAGGTCTTCTGCTGATCTATTTGTTTTTTTAATAGCTGGTATCTACAGTTTGATGTAAGATATTGGGTGATTTCATGGTAGCCGCCTTCATTGTAACCATCGAGCCGCTCCAGATGGATTTTACTTGTGCATATTTCCATGGCTTTTGACAGAGTACATATTCTCTGGTTATTTCAGTTTACATGTGGAACTGTGAACCCATCCACTTGAACTTGTGGTTAGTTGGTGTTGATACAGAAGGTGTATCGATACAGTAGAGCAACCCATCCTGAGCAGCTAAACAAACTCTTTTGATGCATGGGCCCCTTGTGGGCTGAAGGTGCGTCTATGGGATGTTTTCACATGTCTTGTGAGTATTGGACTGTAGCATTAGGAATTAGTGCACACCTTACAAGACATGTCATATGCCCATGGGTTCCCAACATGTGAAACTACTGTTGTCCTCAGTTACATGTACGCCCTGACACTTCTCTTGTCTGTCATTGGCAGATCGATCTAGGTAAACTTTTTTCGAGAATACGCCTTGGAAGGTGTATTAATCATATAGAAAGAAAGAGCCAGAAGGCCCGTACAGCGCCACAAGTGGCAGGTTCATGCTGTGAACAGAGGGTGACAGCTCCCCAAACCAAAGCCTACTCTCCTAATTGCCACCACAAAGGTACCAGCTCTAGAAAGCCAGACTGTCAGTACAGAAAATCCTAGCTAGCCGCCACCGCTCAAACTCCTCATTGATCATCGTCTTTGATGGTCGACAAAGCCGGACAGGTCCTATTGAACACCACGTCATTCCGGTGCAGCCAATTGCACCAGCAGACCAGAATGATAGCTGTCCAAAGATCCCTCTGGTCTAGCAAGTCTGTGTCCGCCAATGGTTGCCAATCCTGCTTCCCCCAGCATGTGAGCGTCAAAGCTCACACCTCACGTGTAACCACACATCCCACCAGCAGGTGCTGAATCGTCTCGGGCTCCTGGTCGCATAGAGGGCAGGCGGCCGGGTATGGTAGCCCCCTACACTGCAACCTGCCAGCAGTCCATGTCAGCAGTAGTAAAGCAGCTGTTCCTCGAAACAAGCCACTCAGAGAACTTGCAACTGTACGGCGCCCTGGGGCGCCAGATTTGGGATGCTGTCGGCGCCCTTGTAGTTCCGGCGAAGAAGGCATTGTATGCCGATCTCGCCGAGAAAGCCCCATCGTTCTGTTAGATAGATATTTGTATATTTTAGTTTCCCTAGTAGCTAGGGGTTCTCTTAACATGGTATCAGAGCAAATTAGGGCTCCGCACCGCAACTCGTGTGTGCAAATTTACCTACAACTTTTCTGGTCATCCTTGCACGCCGCTACCGTCCCCGACCGTCCCTTTCCCGGCCTCTCCTGTTGGCGGCCACCGCCGGTCCCTTGTCAGCCGCCGGCCGTCCTCTCCCTGGTCCGCCTTCGGCCGCCCTCTCCAAGCCTATTGTCGGCCGCCCTCTCCAAGCCCGCCGCTGGTCGCTCTCTCCCCAGCCCGCCACCTGCCATCCTCTACCCGATGGTTTGTCCCCACCTTCACTAGGCCGACGCCTGCACGTCTCGCGTTGGGAACTCTAGATTGATTCGATCTGGTCGTGGTTGACCCGATCGTCTCTTAAAAAAAGAGGAATAAAAGATGTTTGCATCATCGGGCTATGTTGCGATTCCTTGTTGCGCAGTGATCTTTGATGGCGCGAACTACTCTGATTTCGCTGCCTTTATGCCCATTCATATGTGTGGTCTTCATCTCTGGGGTGTGCTATTCGGCGAGGTCTCATGTCCGTCGTGCCCCGTTGCTCCTACGGCTCATACTCCACCGACTCCATCAACCTTTGTCACTGATGCTATTCAGACTGACGAGGATGCCGCCAAGAGTGCGGATGATGCGGCCATTGGCGCGTTTGATAGGAAGGTCCACGAGTAGTCAGACGCTCTTGAGATCTACTGGCTGGATCACCCTGTGGATGGACGATCATGCTCGTGTTGTGGCTGTTCTCACCTCCGTTCTCACCTCCAGTGTTCTACCGCAGTTTGCTTCTGAGTTTATGGGCCTTATTACAGTCGCTGACATGTGGGCTCACCTTCATCAGCGGATAATCATCAGCAGGGTGACTCTACTATTGATCAGTTCTACACTCAGAGTGCTGCTATCTGGCGCCAGCTCGACTCTCTTTGCACTGCTATTTGTGGTACCTACCCGTGTTGTCAGACTGTGTGCTCTGATGTGGAGTTTCAGCATGTCTACGAGTTCTTGTCTCAGCTCCGCAAGGAGTTTGAGCCCCATCGTGCTTACCTGCTTGCTCGTGGTTGTGTTCCCATTTCGGAGGTGCTGTGGAGACTCGCCTACGTGGCGTTGGGTTGCTGGATGTTCCTTCTGTGCTTGCTACCTGTGGCCCTTCGTCACTGCCTGCTCCATCGACTCCTTCATGCCGCCACTTTTACCCAGTCCTCAGGGTCAGGGCTAGAGTCATGGCTAGGGCGGCCAGGGACGTGGCCCTCGTCCCTGCCCTCACTGCCTACTGTGACCTGGATGGTCATATTGAGTCTCGCTGCTACACGAAGGAGCGTGATCTACATCAGCAGAGGTCGTCTGCTTCTCCAAGGACGCGTGCTCCTTGCTCATCAGGATCTTCTCCAGCTGGCTTCATCGAGCAGGACATTGTGCGGCTGCTTGCCGCTTCAGGTTCTCCCTCAACATGTACTACTTGCTGGTTACGTGACAATTCTTCTAGCTGCGCGACCACCATCTTCTACACAATCAGGCACATCCCCATGGTTTCTGGATTCTAGAGCTTCTTTTCATATGAGTATGTGACTTCGATTCTTCTATTCCGTCATCTCTTTGACTTATGGCACTCTTTCTACTCCCTTTTCAGTTCCTGATATTTCTCATATTCCTCCTCTTACCACGAACCTGTTTTCTGCGAGCCAACTTACTGACTCTGCTTGTCGCGTCATTTTTTGATGTCGATTCTTGTTCATCGTGGTCTTCTGGGGCATATCTTAGGAGATACTTCTTTACCGTGTCAGGGATGTAGGTGCGTCTATATCCGACCTTTTAATTTAGTTCATTCCGATGTTCGCGGACCGGCTTAGGGGGCCATCGATATTATATCATTTTTATAGATGATTTTTTTCGTTACACTTGTTGTATTTCATATCTTCTCGCAGTGAGGTGCTCTCCATTTATAAGCGTTTTGCAGCCATGGTTCTTACTCAGTTCTCTACATATATTCGTGTGTTTTGTGCTGACTGTGGAGAGTATATCTCCAAGCACTTGCGTGGTGTTCTTGCTCAGCAGGGCACTCTCTCTCAGTTCTCCTGTCCCAGTACGCATGCTCAGAATGGTGTGGCTGAACGTCAACATCGCCATCTTCTTGAGACTGCTTGTGCGATGATGATTGCTTCTTCTCCTCTAACGCATTTTTGGTCTCTACCTCGGCCTATCTTATTAACATTCAGTCTTCTGCCGCTCTTCAGGACGTCATTCCTCTTGAGAGACTGGTCGCTCTCCTGGCTATTATGAGCTCCGTCTTTTTGGTTGCGTTTGCTATGTTCTTCTTGCTCCTCGTGAACGCACTAAACTCACCGCCCAGTCCGCCGTTGAGTGTGTTTTTCTTGGATATAGTGATGAGCACAAGGGCTATCGTTGTTGGGATCCGGTGACTTGTCGGATGCGCATTTCTCAGGATGTGACTTTTGACGAGTCTTGTCCTTTCTATCCGCGTTCGACCTCATCGACCTCTATTGTGGAGGATCTATCTTTTCTTGTTTTTCCTGATTCTCCTCCCTTGGTCCCTCATGTTTCCTCTCCCCTTCCCCGTCTCCTTTGATGCACGTGTCTCCTCTGACGGCCACGTGTCCTCCGGTGCCCCCGTCTCCTCCGACGCCTCCTTCGTCTTCACCCTCCTCACCGGGATCTCCTCCTGTTGCTCCTTCTCATCCTACTTTTCCTTTTCACTATACTCGTCGTCCACGTGTTGTCACCGAGTTATCTGATGCACCCTCTACTTCTGGTGCACCATTCCAGCCGACATATTCTCTTCGTACTCGGCCTCGTCCTTTCTCCGATTTCTACAATCCTGCTAGCTATAGTGTATTGGTCGTCCCGGAACCGACTTTATTGTAGGCTGTTGTTCATCCTGTACATATTTTTTGCTATGGCTGAGGAGATTGCTTCGCTTGAGCGCGCTGGTACGTGGGAGCTCGTCCTATCACCTATAAGTGGTTCTATAAGGTTAAGATGTGTTGTGATGGTACTCCTAAGTGTTACAAAGCTCGATTTGTTGCTCGGAGTTTTCAGTAGGAGCATGGTCGTGACTATGATGAGACTTTTGCCCCTGTAGCTACATGACCACTGTTTGAACTCTTCTTGTTGTGGCTCTGTTCTCCATTGGTCCATGTCTCGTCTTGATGTTAGGAATGCCTTTTTTAATGGTGAGTTGCGTCAGGAGGTTTATATGCAACCACCACCTAGGTATTCGGTCATAGTTGGCATGGTATGTCGTCTTCGTCATTTTCTCTATGGCCTTAAGCAAGCCCTTCATGCATGGTTTGAGCGTTTTGCTTTTGTGGTCATGGCCGCTGGCTTCTCTCACTACACATGATCCTGCGTTGTTTGTTCTCCTCGTGGTCGCACTCTTCTTCTTTTGTATCTTGATGACATGATCATCACTAGTAACAATCCTGAGTATATCGCCTTTGTCAAGGCACGTCTCAGTGAGCAATTTCTTATATCGGATCTTGGTTCGCTTTGGTACTTTCTTAGGATTGAGGTTTCGTTCATATCTGATAATTTCTTTATATCCCAAGAACGGTATATTCAGGATCTTCTTAATCGTGCCGCTCTTACTGATAAGCGTACTGTTGAGACTCCCATGGAGCTCAATATTTCTCTCCGTGCTTCTAATGGTGATCCCATCTTTGACCCGACTCGTTATCGACATCTTGTTGGGAGTCTCGCCTACCAGCTGTTACTTGCTCAAATATTTCTTATCCTGTTCATAGTTCTGCTTCCACTTCGGTCCACTATAGTCACCTTCTTCGTGTTCTACACTATCTACGTGGAACGATATATCTTTGTCTTTTCTTTCCTTGTTCCAGCTCCAATCCTACTCCGATGCTACGTGGGCGATTGATTTTTCGGATCACCGGTCTCTTTCTGTCTACTATGTTTTTTTGGTGGTTCTCTCGTTGCCTAGAACGCAAAGAAGCAGAGAGTGGTTTCCCGTTCGAGTGCAGAGGTTGAGTTGCGAGTAATGATTCTTTTGACTGCAGAGGTGAATTGGCACGGTGGTTACTTGCAGATTTTGGTGTCTCCGATATGACACTCACTCCTCACGATGCGGGGTCAGCAGCTGGACGTTGGCAAGCACATGCCACAGGTTGGGTGCTTGAAATAAGGTTGGCTTTGTCATTCTGGATTATCTTAACACCTTTCCTGGATTTAGGTAAATTATAATTAAACAACTAGTAGTATGAGTAGTGGACTAGAAAATTCATACTTGGGTGCTTGAAATAAGGTTGGCTTTGTCATTCTGGATTATCTTAACACTTGTGTGTCTTTCATCAACACCAAAAGGGCCGTGCTTGCAAAAGTGGTACCATTTTATAGTCCATATTGGTAAAATATACAGTTATACACTGCATGTGGCAACGCATGGGTGCACGACACAATGGGGATAAAGATGTCTGTAAGGGTATCACAGAAGAGCTAAGATTCTTCAAATCCACCCCACCTATGCTACTTTTTCTACTGTCCAGAATTTAGGGATGGTCCAGTGACATAGACCTTTCTTTTGTCTGCAATATCAAGGTTCGTAAGCATCAAGTTGGATATTCCTCTTTATAAGAAAAGTCTCTCTCCTAGTTTCCCTCAGCTTTTTTTGGTGCATATGCTTAATATATATAGATATTGATCCAAATACACATACATCCATGCAGGTGCTACTTGTTTATCGAATCAATTGGAGATACCTCTCATAGTAGCTGTTCCAATAGCAACATCCTGCACTGGAGGCGCAACAAGTTTACACGAACTATTCTGCAATCTCATTTCAGGTATGCCTCATAACAATCAATCACAAATGTCTTATTGGTGTCTATTCTAACATCTGAGTTACATGCCCTTATCTTGCTACTGTATTGCATATAATTAACTCAGTTTTATTTCGTCAATTTTGCCTCACATTTTGCAATTGCTAAAATCCGCTTTACAAGTCATGCAGAAGTGATAGGCATAGGCACTATACTCGCTTTGTACACATTGTCAAATTGAAGCCAGTGTGCAGTTTCATCCACATAGAACCAATGTCACCTGTTTTTAATCTTGACTTGTCAAGGGCCTTGTGATACGATCACCAGGGCACATAGAGATAATTTCCTAGTTTGGCAACTGGTGCTATCGGATGGGTTGTTGAATCACTAACACATCTAGAATTTAAATAGTACGTACTATTCATTCATATCATCGTAGGAAAATAAAAAGATTAAAAGGGTGCCCCTCTGGTGCGCAGTCACGATCCTGCCACTATTGGCACAGTGGGGCAATTACCCAGGAAGTATGAAGGCATCAACACATGTTTTACTTTCGGCAGTTTTATGGTTTGGTCAAACTTTTCTTATGGTGCTCCTGACAAAAAACTAGGAATGGGTGAGGTCGGAAAGATAATAACAAATTAACAACTCAGTTAATATCACTAGCTGGCGTGATCCTATCAGAACAGTCTAGGTGCTGAGCTCTGGCCTGAACAGATTGTATGTCAGATTATGTCAAGGTAGAATACAAATTTTCAGACAAAGAGTCACTTCACAGGTATGAGCCGTCGAGCTCTCTCCTGTAAACCCAAATTCATGTAACTGAATCAAGAACTCTAGAGTTAAAAATTACAAAGTAGCCTAATTTACAAAATAGGCAGGATATCTCCATGCATCTATTGTATTCTAATTGATCTCACTAGATTCGTCTCTACAAGCAAAAAAGTGGGCAGCAAATAGTAATCCCCCAAAGGATAATGATCCGGCTTCAGTGGCAACATTTCAAATGGTTGAAAAGCTGACACCGTTTCAGCAATTTGCTGCTCTCTGGGGAACAGCTCCAATCTGAAAAAAAAGAAAAAGCAAACAGAGACAGAAAATGAAAGTTAAGTTGTGGTTCAGTTTGGGCAATTCAAACATATACCTGATATGGGCACACTTAATAGAATAGTGTAGGAGTAGTTGATTTCATCCAAGAGCTTTTTTTTTTTTCTACAAATCAACAAAGATTTGAGAGCAAATTGTAGTGGCGTTGTACTTACCAGGTCATGTGAAAGCTCCGAGCTCTTCAAAACCCTCAGCCTTTTAGCAGTTGAGACAAACACACTGCAGTAGTTATATGTACAGTAAGTAGTTTAGATTGTGTGGAGGATCTTAACACATGATTTGGGAAGCTATATGATGGAACGAGCAACTTACTTCCAAGGGACATCCCCAACTAACATCCTGTCTCCTTCATTGTCCTCGTAAACTAGAGTATATTCACCAGAACCATCCAGCAATTGTGAAAATATTTTTTCGTCTGCCCCTTGCTGCGCACGTTCAGCATTGGATGCATCCCTTTGTGCTGCAACATGGTAGCACATACATTATAATGAAAACGAGGATATGAACTTGATCTTGTTTGAGCGTACGAATTGACGGTTGGAAATTAGATAGAATCATAGAAGTACTTATTTTGTTGGTGTATTGTTAATTCTTACCTTGAATAAAACCATGGAAGAGATCTTTTACAGCCACCGAAAGTCTCTCATAGCTGTCACATGCTGCAAGATCTACTTTCCTTCCAATGGGGATCCCGTCCATGTTGATCTTTACGAGAGGGCTTTTGTTGCAGTTAAGTGTCGCCTTCGCATCAACTTCACCATTTTGAGGCTTAGAAGGCTGTCTGGATGAACTACTGCTGGCAAGGTTTCTCCTGAATGGTCGGATTGGAGGCCAACCGACCACCGGAGCTGCAGCCCCTCTGCATCAGATTAGAGCACGGTGAGTTATTCTGTGAAGGGGCAGATAAATAAATGCATGCTAGTATTGTTGAACTAAATATCTGAATATATGGCGAGGGCCTAAACAACAGTCATGATTCACACTAATATTCACCTTTTTCTTTTTGTACCACACTTACTCCAAAAATATATTATAGTACTACAATGTTTATAATCCAAATATAAGCATCACAAAGTTGAAACCGTAAAGATCAGAAAAAAGACAAACATCTTTAAGAAAAAAACTAATATAAAGTAAAGTGGACTTGTGAGAAGGGAAACTTTGATCCTTAGAGACTCGTGCTGACTAACTAAAAACAAGTAAACTTATGCCATCGGGTGAATTTCAGAAGACGGCAATGTTTTTTTTAAAGCGCCATGGGAAGGAAATTGGACCATTGCAATTTCTTGAAATCTCTAATGATCAATGGAAGAAAAATCCTTAAATGAACTACAAATGATGACAGGGCTATCATTTACCTCCCCCGCGCCTGTGGTCTGTTGCCGCTGTTGCGTGCAGGCGTAGCAGAAGGAGGGGCATGAGATGGTGGTGGGGGACAGCACCCTTTCTTCCTCTCACTCACAGCTGCCGTATTTTCCTCCGCTGCTAGTTCCTTCCCACATGCTGCTCTTCCCTGCTGCTTCTGTTCCTTATTACAACCTTAAAACGGCAGAACAAAAGACTATTTTTTAGTTCGCTGGTTCGATCTGTTAACATGTCCCAAGACCAAGAACACGAGAACTGAAAAGCTGCTTTGTTACCTTGTGGTTTGGCCTCAACTGTGTCTAAGAATCCTCTCTTTGCTCCGGTGGTTGTCGTAGGGAGGTGCCCAAGGGAGAGAGCTGGGCTCTCCTGATGTATCATGTTCTTGCTTGAGGTAGCTGCTTTCTCCTCCTCTACGAGGCCAGGAAGACCAAGCTTCAGCTCCAGTTTCTTGTCCTCGTCGCCCCCGAAGCCCGTGTTCCTTGGTCTGCTTGGCACAGCTGGTGCTCCTCTCATATTCCATTGCTTCTCGTCAGGGATGAGATCTAGGAGTCGAGGCATGGCTTCTCTCTTGATGGAGCCTTCCTCCATAGGACTCGTTGCAGGTGAGCTAATTCAAGGGCTTCAAGAGAGACTCCAAATTCTACAGCAACTAGAATAGTATTAGCAAAACAACTGATGGCAATGAGAGAGTCTTTTAACTCCTTGGGAAAGTTAAGTTCTACACTCAACTTAGCCTAGCAAAAGTGCCAAAAACCAAGGCGGAGCGTAGGTTGAGGTCAAAGCGAACATGCGAGAAGGGAAAGCATGGTAAGAGTGGATACTTGAGATCAAATCAAGTCATTTCAAGCTAGACATCCAGACACCCTGGACGTTTGAAGTCCCTGAAGCATGCTGAAACGGAAGCAGCTCGTGGCCAAAAACAGAAGGAGGACAGGCGTGCAGCCGACCATTGGAGCAAATATTCAGCGCAGTCAAGTCACAAATCGTGTCTACCATTGGAGCAAATATTCAGCGCAGTCAAGTCACAAATCATGTCATCGGCTGGCTCATGCGTGTCAGCAGTCGTATCAGCTCGTGCTAAAACCATTTCAGGCAAGAAAAGAAGCAGCCCGCAACGTCTTAAATTGGCAAGCGACAGAAACATCTGTACTACTCCAACGAAGAGCAAAAGCTACGGCGGCTAACACATGAAGAACTCACCGGCGGCCAGGAGACGAGAAGAATTGCAGGGCGCAGCAAGCCTTTGGCCTTTGGGCGAGGATGAACTGATGAGCTCCAGAAGCAGGACCGGGAAGAGAAATGGCCGGCCAAGTGGAGGCTTGCAGCTCGCGAAACGGAATGGCACCTTGGCTCTGGTTACCGACCAAGCGTGGGTGCCTCGAGCTCCTCGCACGCCGTTCCTTCCTGCTTTATAGGGCGGGCTTTCTTCCTCCCTCCTTTTGTCCCCCTACACCAGAGCTGGCTCTCCTTTTTATCCTGTGCCTTTTCCCTCCGCCGCTCCGTTTATCTGGACCGGACGACCGGAGAGGGCAGCGCGCGTCGGCGGCATAGGTGTATGGCTGTGGCAATTCAGCATGTGACGCATTAGGAGATTCCGTTGGCCAAAGAGGCCATGGCTCCATGACCTGGTCACGGGTGCGTGTATCGTTCGTTGGCAAGATGGATGATGATGGTGCGGTGGGCGAGGCAAGGCAGGCGTGCGTCGTCCAGGACACGAACGCCGGCACGCACACACGCACGCTGATCCGGGCAAGTGGAGGTGATGCGACGGGCGTCTCGCCTACATCTGTGTGGTGCTCCTCGTCACAGCGAGCAAACAAGGTAAGGTTGTGGCGTATGAAATGGTTCCACTTCCGTTCATGTTCACACCGACCGGGCCCGGCGGCCGACCGCTGGGGGGACCGTTGTGGATGAGGAGGATGGCAGCCACTTGGGAAGCCATGGCCCTTTGGCGTCCTAGTTAACTCTTTTCCGTTCATGTTTGGCAGGAACTGTTCGCCGTAATTTGTGAGATCATCTTAGTTGACAACTAAATCTGTGCTTCTCGGCTTATACTGTTGGCTCTTTACGGGCGCATGCGTGCGCGCCCGTGCAAGTACGAAAATGGAGGGGCAAGATAATGTTTACTTACTGTGCTAACCAGTTGACGATCGAGTTTTCAACTGGTTGAGTGTCTATCAGCCCTGCAAGTTGGCCAGGAATTCAGGATGCTAGCTAGCAGTTGGAAGCACTTTGACCCGGGCATCTGGGCATTTTGTTTTCTTCTTCGCTTCCCATTTGCACACAGTTAATATAACTCCAATACTCTGAGTAAAATAATACGAGTTCCTTGTAGCTGCATGACCGGGTTTTGGCAAGGGCATATGATTGATTGAAGCGCCAATAATACTTCCAACATGGCTGAACAAACAGCCTTTCCTCTGGAAAAATCCAAATTTTGTCTAGCCTTCACTCGCTCACTGCACTGTTCAGTTTGATGGGTTCACTCTGCCGCGCCCTTTGCGTATCATCCAGATGGTAGGGTCTGCGTGCATGCAGTGCCTGCGGCAGCATGTGTACTTTTCTTGCCCATCATCCCAAAGATGGACGAAAGTATCTTTAGTCAAAAAAAAAGAAAAAAACAGAGCGGCCTTATCTCAATTCTAAGGAAGGTCAAAAGTTTACGACGGATCATTAGCTCCCTAAGGGCATCTTCAACGGGGCGACGAAACGGACGCTGATGACCGTTCGCCGTCCACCGGACCGAAAAATGCGTCTTGTACCACCTCTAGCGGGCAAAGTGATCGGGCAGTCCGCGGCGATGCAAACCTGGCTCAAATATGCGTCTCGGATGCGTCTCTGCGGACGCGCAAAGTGTCCACTCGCGTCTGGCAGACGTTTCGTCGGGCCCTCCTGGCAGTGACCCTGCATCGATGCGTCTTCTCAGGCGCGCCAGCGACTAGCGCCGCTGCGTCGCTTCGATAGTCTGTGTCACGTTAATGGCGATGCATCGGCTGCCGAGCAGCCGCCGCCCACCTCCGCCAAGGCAGTAATGGCGACGCCACGCGTCCCGCAGCCGTCGCCTGCCTTCGGCCTATATAAAGAGGACGCGCGTTCTTCTTCCTCGTCCACTCCTCCAAACAAACCCTAGCCGCCAAAAGCTCCACCGTAGCGCCGCCTAACTCTTCCCGCGACGGAGCCAGGCCCGCGAGGAAATCCATGGCGGGTCCTGGTGGCCGTCGAGGCCGCGGGCCTGGGCGCCCCCGGGGCCGGGGCAAGGGCCGCCGTGGTGGAGCAGCTACGGCCCCACGCTTGTCATCGCATGCGCCCTCCTCCTCTTCGCAGGAGGACCGCTGCTTCGAGTTCCTCCTCCGCATCGACGACGACCCACTCGGCATCAAGCAGCTCCCGGACAAGTTCGCTGAGTTCGTCGATGGCGTCGAGCCAGCGCACTTGCAGCTACGGGAGGCTAGCTGCAATTTCTGACGGTGGACTGTCGAGGTCTTGTTCGATGGGCAGGGCAAGATGTACCTACACACGGGCTGGGACAAGTTTACCCGCGACCTCGCGCTCGAGCCCGGCTGCCAGCTCACCTTCCTCTACGAGGGGGACGGCGAGATGATCGTCAAGGTGTTCGACGACACAACGTGCCGCAGGCACTACCACACCGGTAAGGCTCGGACACCGATAGTTAGAACTTAGAGTGTTCTTTCTTTGCAGCGGATATGTCTACGGGCCAGTTGAAGTCAGTAGTGAAGGTTTATGGTTGTTCACCAGCTGGATTTTTCAGTTTGGGTCACTGGCTGTGCCCTCGAGTGTTCTTTCTTGGTAGCGAACATACGGAAATCAACACAACTGATTTTATTTTTTATATTTTTTTATATTTGTGTCAACCATGGTTCAAACTATGTATTAGTTTGTATAAACCATGTTCCTAACTATGTATTAGTTTGTGTAAAACCATGTTCCAATATGTAATGTTTGGAATTATGTTTAAATGGAGACGAGGAAAAAAACAAGTAAAAAAATGCGTCGCCCCGCTGGAGCCACCCCAGATGCAAACGGACGCGCGAACAAAAATGATCATTTTCGCATCCGCGACGCGACGCAAACGAACGCTCACGGACAATAAAATAGGTCTCGCTGCTGGAGATGCCGTAAGCAATGTTATATGTGATCTAATCATTTTTACGGCCTAATCGCTTGCCAGCTAGCTCCTCTAAAGTTTTGCCAGGTCTGTTATGTGATCTAATCATTTTTACAGTCTAATCGTTTGCCAGCTAGCTCCTCTAACGTTTTACGAAGTCCCTTTGTGATCTAATTATTTTTATGGCTTAATCGCTTGCCAGCTAGATCCTCTAAGAGCAACTCCAATAGTATAACCAACTGCTGGCTATAATAAGATGCGAAAAACCAGAACTGATCCCGAGCTTAGATGAGCTCTTTTTTTGGACCATCCATTTTGTCTTCAGACCCAGCTCCTGTCGGCTGTCAGGCCATTTTTAAATACGCTACGGTGGGCTAGATGTAACGCCGTGAACGATTCCTGTTCCGCACTTCCCTCGCGGCAGCCACTCCGGCGCCGCCGGCCACCTCCCATTCGTTCCGGCCGCAGCGCCCCTTGCTCTGCTGCCCCTCTCCTACTCCCAATCTACTCTGGAGTTTTCCTCTAGCCTTGCTGGTCGTGCCCGCGGCGTACCCCTCTGATCTGGATCGGGAGATACAGAATGCCGGAGATGCCGCACGAGGAGGCGCCCCGGCCACCAACGCAGCCCGAGCCGGTTGAGATGCCGGGACGGGTGGAGGGGCGGCCGGCGCGGACAGGTGGAGGAGCCGCGGCGGGGCGGAGGCAGGGCGGCGCGAGACGCGCGGGGCGGGGGCGGCGCTCGGCCATGGCGAGAGGCGCCGGGTGGGTGGAGGGCCAGCCGCCGCGGACATGTGGAGAAGCCGCCGCGGGGCGGAGGCAAGGGCGGCGAGAGACACGTGAGCGCGGGGCAGCGGCTGCGCTCGGGCATGGCGAGAAACGACGGTTGTGCAGGTAGAGGGGCGCGAGAAGTTGGAGGAACAGAAGACGGAGTCACGGTTCAGCTAGTCAACGAAATCTGTACCGGAACCGCATTGAATACGTGGGACACGTCCTGTGGCAAATGAGCGGTCCAGAAAACGAGCTCAATTGAGCTCGGGACCAGAAACGCCCTTCCCAGTAAGATGTCATATTATTTGTAGTCATTTTATAGCTAACATGTATAATAGTTGACTATAAGAATGAAGCTCTTTACTAACATATGGTCCACCTTTCACTCTCACAAAGTGCCTAGGAGCACGTGCAAGAGCTGGCTATTGCATAGTAGCCCACCTCCCTTCTCTCTCCTCTTATCTCTCCTCCAACTCATCTAAAATATATTATTTAATATCTTATAGTCAGCTAACTGGACTCTATTATACTTGCTCTAAATACGAAATCCCTTTGTGATCTAATCATTTTTACAGTCTAATCGTTTGCCAGCTAGCTGCTCAAGTTTTACGAAGTCATGCTCTCTCTCTCTCTTTTTTTTTCGGAAAGACACGGATCTATTGTAAAGCTTCACCAGAAGTGACAAACCACCCACAAATATTAAAAATTACATCAAAGTCAATGTTATATGTGATCTAATCCTTAAGGACCAACGCCCCGCAACAGAAGTCGTCGCTCTTGAGCCCTTAAATCGTTTGGTACTGGCACCGAATCTCGTCTGTCTTGCATGCATGGGGCCACGGGGGTAAACCCTAACCTCACTTCCTCAAGGAAACAACATGAATCTTCATCATATCTTCGTCCACTTTGTCCCGATGGACGAACTTGGGGCCAGAAGACCAGATTGAAGATGAAGCGCCGACAAGCCTCCCAAAATCCACCCCCGCGAGGAAGAAAACCGTAGCCTAAACTACTGCTGGGCCAAGCCACCTGGACTCCCCTCTCACCAACCAGCCACTACAGCGGTAGGAGGGGACGCGAATCCATTGCCTAACTGGCAAAGCATCGAGGGGATGAGGATTTTTCCCTAGCTGCAGCAGACGTGAGAGGGGAAGGAAGATTTTTTTTTTCCGGTTATCACGCATTGCTTGATTGAGATCATGTAAATGTGCCAACCATGCCTAGCGGATCACTACGACAAAAATGGCTACCACCCCCTAGCCGTATTTTTTTGGGAAATACTTGTGTTCCCCCGGGGGATCGTGGCTTCGATCGTCCGCCTAGCTGGCTCGTACGTGTCCTCGCAACGTGACTACGTGAGGGACCGAATGGTAGTTGGGGCCCACCACAAGCTTATCGGTTTCCTCTGCTTCTCCTCCACACGAAATTCCCCATCTCAAAGACAGAACCACTCCGCCACGGATCGCTCGGCTCGGAGCCGCCCATGGCGCCCGCCGGCTCCGCCATGCGCCTCAAACTCGAACCCTACCCCGCCGTCTCCTCATCCTTGCCACGCCCTGCAACCTCGAAGACAGGCTCGTCTACGGAAATCTCCAATCGAGACGCGACCATGGCTGCACCTCATCGTCCTCCGCCGCAGCTCCCCCGCCTCCTCGTCCTCAAGGCCGAGCCCGCTCCCGCCACCTTATCGTCCTCCAGCCGCTCCTCAAGCTCGCCGGCCCGGTGACCGCAGGAGCTCTTCCCCCTCGGGCGAGGTCGCCGCGACCACCGCCACTGCCGCTCCGGCCATGGCGATGCTTCCACGGACTAGTCGATGGCGGGGCTGCTACAATTGTTCTGCAACGTTGCTACAAAGGGTGGCCAGCCCTGCTACCAGCGGCATAGCGCTCGCTTGCTCCGCCGCCATCCATGGCGCACGCCCAGCTTCTCCAAGCCCTCCACTTCCTCGTCCTCAGGCTGGCCCCCAAGCTCGATCGGCGAAGCTGCAGCCATTGGGTGGTGGAGCACCGGTGCTGCAAGGAGCGGCGGCGCCACTGCGAGCAGGGGCGACGGTGCTACTTGTGGTTGTCGGCGTTGCTACACGCGGTTGGTGCCGTGCTACTTTGTGGCGTCGACGTCTGCTACGAAGGCCGACGGCGGCTGCTACAAAGGGCGGCGGCGCGACAACGGCTACTACAATAGGGGTCGGCGTCTGCTACGAAGGCCGGCGGCGGCTGCTACAAAGGGCGGCGACGCGACGACGGCTGCTACAATAGGCGACGACGGCTGCTACTATAGGCGTCGACGTCTGCTACGAAGGGCGGTGAGGTGCGCTACAACAGGCGACGGCCGCTGCTACAAAGGGCGGTGACGACTGCTACAATCGGCGGCGGCGATGTGCTACAAGCCTCGGACAGCGGCGACGTGGTACAAGCGGCAAACGGCGGCGGCCGTTGCTACAAACCGGGCGCTCCTGTGCTGCAAGGAGGCTGGCGAGGCCATCGGCGGCGGCGGTTGCTGCAAACAGCGGTGGCAGTTGCAACACACCGAGCGCCACCGTGCTGCAAGGAGGCCGGCAAGGCCGCCGGCGGTGATGGCTGCTGCAAACGGCGATGGCCGTTGCTACAAACGGTAGCGGCCATTGCTACAAACGGGCCGCCGTCGTGCTGCAAGGCGGCTGCCCACTGGCGCGGTCGTCGGCGGGGTCACATGTGAGGGGCCGTGGTGCTGCCGGCGCGCGCGGTCATCCTGCTGGAGCGGGCAGCGCCTCTGCCGACGCGGGGCGGGGTACTGCGATGTGTGCTTCAGGGGATGAGGGGATTTTTTTCCTTCGATGGATGTGCGTTTCATTTTTATTCTTTTGCCTCCACGCTGGAGCTTTGACCCGATCTGCGGTTGTAACATCTGCATCGAACGGCCAGCGACCCGGGGGATCGGGAATTTGATCCCCCGGGGGACGCTCAGCGCTTCCCTATTTTTTTTCGATAAGGGGCGCTTTATTACTTAAGAGTTTTAAACCATTACACCCGACCTCTGCATATCTAAAACGCATTTCATTAAAAAATTCTGATAATAAAATGTCACGCTGAAAGTAAATTTCCGCAATAGCACCATACATTTTTAGATAAACTAGGGGCTTGCCAGATTCGCGGATAGACGCCACGATGACATCCACGATGGTGCCCTCCCATGCCTTGTGGTCGCTCAGCGACTCCATCCACACTGCGTAGCATGGCGTGTCGACAGGGTGGCCTTGCTGGCGAGGAGCCTATGGTTGTGGAGCTATGCGGCCATCTTTGACCCGCCGTCATCAACCTCCTCCTCTAGCTTTAACTTCGGCTTCGGATTCAAACGGTTCAGGCTACTGCCTGCGGATGCCGATCGCCGTGGTTCGCCATCACGATGTCGCGCGAGGGATTGCGCCTCCTCGTCAACACCGTAGACTCCTTCACGTCGCTTTCAGGCACGGTGTAGGGGTACGAGCATGTGCGACGGCACGGAGCGGGCCGGCCCAGAAGAGAATGAGTGTCAAGATGATGACTATGACGCCGCCTCCCTTGGAAGCCACCGTTGCACCCATTGATACATGCATCTTATATCATCATATTTGCACCATATAAGGATAATTTATATATTTGCATTGATGTTGCATTATTTCTACTTATTTACATGATTTATGGGATTTTCTTACAAAGTTTATTTTTTTGGTATTTAATTCATGGGAGGCAGAAAACCTCTTATTTCATATTTTTATATTTCGAGGGACTTCATGGACTCAATTAAATCGAGGAAAAAACATGGAAATTTTTAATCGTAAAAAAGGTCATGGGCACATGTCAATGGGGAGGGCCACGAGGCCCAAGATGGCCCCCATGGTGTGGCCTGATATCGGTGCCGCACCATGGGGACCCGTCTAGCCCTCGTGTGACGCCTTCCCTCCATATTTTTATGGGGAGCTCGGTATCGCAAAAAAAAGTTACGCCATAATTTTTCCGAGATTTAGAGAGTCGGAGGCGGAAGTCTTCCCCTGCTCTGGGAGATGGTGAATCATGATGCTCCGAGGCCTCCACTGTGGGAAATTGAAGCCATCATCACCACCAACTCCTCCTTGGCGTAGGGGAGTCTCTCCATCGGCATCTCGATCATTCCCAACATCAGCACCGACTCGATCTCGAAGATCCGCTTCATCCCCCTCATAGTTTGTGATAGATCGAAACCCTAAGTAATTAAGTTTATAGTGTTGTGTGCATGCTTGTGCTCGGTAACTTAGTTGTTATTTGGTGGAGAAGTTATATTTTCAGATTGTAGTTTATACCATATGCCAGTGACATATTTTACTGTTGTGAGTAGTTCCCTATGTTTCTGATGGCATAAGATGGATTGGCTATGATTTCTATACAGAATGTCATGAGTATTTTGGTCAAGTTTTGTAATTTTATGTGGTTCTATGATGGTAACATACGAACGTCGATTGTGTGTTACTTTTACATATATGGGCTCATAAGGTTGTACCTTAGTGCAATCAAAAGGAGTATGAATGCCAGGAGATGATATAAACCTTATCCAGATCTTAAGAGTTGCATTAGAGGGTTTATATGGCGGGGACCTTCGAATTTAAGGCAATGGTTGAATGTCCTAATGTGAATTCCTAGTTGGCCCATGTAAATATCTTAGGGACCAATCATTATGGTTGCATCTATTTTAGACTCTGTCCAAGAATAAAACTTGAAGAAAAAAATTAGCATGTTTTTTGTAGAAATCTTTAGGCCATGAAATCGGCCCTTGTCCCATATAAGAACAAATACTAACTTGTGCTTTTGCTGTAGGATTAGGTTTTCTCTGAAAAGAGCACTTAAGTTATTTGCAATTTACGTTACTATCAGTTTACTTTACTTTTCAACTAGCAAGGTGGCCCTCGCAAATGCGAGGGGATGATTTTTAGCTTGTCGAATCTACTCATGAGATAAATTAATGGTGCAATTAATGTACACCAGACACATAGCTTACGCAAATATTATATTAGGTACAATATATGAATATTTGGTAAATAATTTGAATCATTTAAATTCCTAGCAAGTATTCCTTATGACATTTTGAAGAATAACATGTCACATACTTTAGAATGTGTCTATCTTGAAATATAGGAAGTGCTACTTTGCTGAGAGGGGATATTCCGCAACTAGTTGCGCCCGCACCCCATTTTTGTTGTGACACTTCCAAGTTTCCAAAAAATGCAAACTAAAATTCTAGACATACATTGTGTTGTGTCTTGTGCATCTGTGAAGTTTCATCCAAAAATATGTCAAAATGTGGCCTACACAAAAAGAACAAATAATCTGTAAATAGTATGTGACATTACTTACGTACGACTTCTCTTTTTTACACAGGTCACATTTTGACATATTTTTGGATGAAACTTCACAGATGCACAAGACACAACACAATGTATGTTTAGAATTTTAGTTCGCATTTTTTGGACACTTAAAAGTGTCACAATAAAATATGGGGTGCGGGCGCAACTAGTTGCAAATGAGAGTTTCCCCACTTTGCTATCATTTTACCCTTTTTGTGATATCTTACGCTCTTGACTCTAGCGTTTCTACTTTACAAAAATAACCTGGTGCCACGGTGGTGTGTGCGCAGCCCCAAGAAGTAACACGTGCACATATCCAAGAAAAAGGAAATATTCAACAGAAATACGGAGATGTCATTATTAGGGCACACAAAAAGGAATAAAGTGATTTAAATTTTGTAAAAATGGTTTTCCATGAATTAAAGAATTAAAAACCATCGCAATGGTTCGGTGATATTATGCACAATTATGAAGATATATCCAATTCTATTGTTAATGATGTTCAAGAAACCAATAGTTTTATGAAAAACTGTTGGTTGTGTTCAGCTCGCTGAATATAGTCTTTTACCACCAGATTTTCTAGACTAATTCTCTACCGTTTCTGTTCATTACATAGGCTTTAATTTGATAACTATGGTACATTATGAACACTCAGTAGGATGCATTCAAATGGACAAAATGGCAACTATAAAACCCAACACTCCATGATAGTTCATCCCCTTCTTGTATTACCATTGAAAGATTTGGATAACTTTGTAATGGAATAACGGAAATATTTTACCCACAAAATAAAGGAAATCCTATTGAGCGGTTAGGAAACCACATAATGAAAATTATCATTTTGCCTTGTTCTAATCAATTTATTCCCTTGTCTATCCCTCAATTATGAAATACTTGTCGTTCTTTGTTGATTCTAAAATATGTCACAGTTTAGAACAGACACCATCACCAACATTTAACTTTGAAACTTTTAATTAATATATTTTGTGAAAAACTAAAATCAAGAAATATGTTTTTGCTCAAATTTAATAACACTATTTTTTAACCTCTGAAATGTTCTAGAAGTCGGTATATATTAAAAGAAAGGTTGTTAAGTTTTTTTTATCAGATTTCCACAGTTTCACTTAAAATGGGCTCACACAAATAACTAATAGCCATGTTATATTACGCATG